>NC_079160.1:29287590-29600090 GCF_947563725.1 Argiope bruennichi
ATGAATTTCAAATATTAAATGTACTTCAGTCTGAAAATGTACTTAGAGAGAAACATCATTTCGGCCCTTTAGTTTAGGAACTATGAAATTTTACATACGAAAAGCCATGCAATTCTTATAAGAAAACATTTTTCACAAAAGCATAAATGAAAACAGAACAAAAAATGTGTAAAAATTAAGATTTATTTAGAATTACTTTTATACAAATATAAAACAAACTATTTCTTTTGAATTTTAAAAAACGTTCTTGTGTCATTGCATTTAAATTGATTCTACTAGCTATTGAAAATGTGGACAATTTAATTTCACCCCATGGAACATATGGAATTGAAATTAACTGTTTTTAAGAGTATAGAGTTATCATATAAATGTAACGAAGTATCATTGCTAAAAAAATGTCTATGTGGAATGAACTTGATGTCAATATAAATGCCTTATAGTTATTGTTGCTATTACGATTTTGTCCCACGACCCCATAGTTTAGGCACTATACTTTTCTTCTTTGCTTTTTCTGTCTCAGGTTCAGTTGGTTGTTCAGTTTCAATGTCCTTTGTATCATCAGGATCAGTATCTTCTTTAGGGACATCGTCTTCTTTTTTGGGCGATTCAATTTTCTCATCAGTTTTCTTTTCACTTTTTTCAGGCTCCTTCTTTGGATCTGACTTTTCTTCCTTGCTTGTTTCCTTTTTATCAGATTCTTCTTTTGTATCTGACTTCTTTTCATCCTTCGGTTTTTCATCAGAAGGTGAACTGGCTTCTAAAACAGAAAGGTCTTTCGATTCCACATCAATGTTACTTGTTGCTTTGGATTCTTTTTCTTTATTCTGCTTTGCCGATAATTTCAGAGCACCTTTAATAATTTCACCAGTTCCTTTCTTTTCTTTGTCATCTTTCTTTGTCTTGTCATCTTCAGTATCTTCTTTTGTTGTCTCTTCATCAGCTATCTTTTCTTCTTTTGGCGTTTCATCGTTGTCTGTCTTTTTTTCTGATTCACTCTCCTCTTTCTTTTCATCGACTTCATTCTTCTTTTTATCTGCTGAAGGTTTCTCCGGTTTATCTTTTCCACTTTTTTTCTTTTTTTTACTGTCATCAGCTTTGTCATCGACCTCTTCCGATATAACTCTCAGTTCGTCTGATGATGACTCTGCTACAAAGAGTGGATCTTCAGGATCTCCTTTCTTTTTCTTATTCCCTTTCTCTGAAGCCTCCAGAGATTTCTTTGCCTTTTCTGCTGCTGCTTTAGCGCTTGCTAAAGTTTTCTCCACTCTGCTATCCTCATGGGGAGAATCGGATAAATCTTTCCAGTTTTCATACTGGATATCTTTCTTTGTATCATCTTCCTTTTCTTCGTCACCTCGACAGCAGGCACAGCAATAACCTATTTTAAAGCAACATTTTAGTTTCTAATGCAGTTACTCCATATCGAAATACTTTTTTTTCATACACATTTTTCTTCGTGCATTATCTGTATTGAAAACAGTGGTTAAAAATTATGCGAGTATTTTTAAGTAAATTTTATTTAGTAAACGCTTTTCCATTACTGGATGTGGAAAAGTTCAAGATATTTGCAAATCAAAAATTAAGATGTAGTTAAATATGATTTGACACAACTGTATCTGAAAATCCGTAGAATGTACACAGAAATATATGATTATATCAGGTATTTAGAGTCAAAGCATCCCAATTCTGAAAACATTGACCAAAGCCTCAATTATAAGACCGCCAAATCTCAATTATATCCATTTCAGAGCGTCAATCTCAAAGATACAACTATCAATATAATATTTGTGTTAATTCAGCAAAATACACAAATTCTTGATATAAAAATGTACAACAAATTCAAGCAAGTCGTAAACAAGAAAAACGGGACACCTCTGTAACTTTTTTATTTATTGTCGCATCTTCACAAAATTGGTGTCGAGGAACATGTTTTGAGGGAACAAGTTTATTTCAACCGACAAACTGATTAAACGAGTTAAGAAATTTTTCCATTTCGGAAATCGAGATTTTTAACCAAATCGATTTATTATCTTTTAGTTAACTTCTAAATAAAATGTTACGAAATTCTGATGTTAATTTCAAGAGTTACAGTGTTTTGAAAAACGACGCTCCCAATGTTAAATGAAAATTCTGCACTTTCGGCAATATCTTGGAAACCATGATATGTATTTTTCAAAACCTTTCGCCCACTAAAAGAAAATTGTCATTTTTCATATGAGCGTAGTTTCACATATCACATGAGCGTAAATTGTTTTCCTTATCGTTGTAATTAATTGTATTAGACAAACAATGATTATATTCATTCAAAATATGAATTGTAATTAATTTTATTTAGTTCTGTATTTCAACTGCTCACATTGTAGGCATATTTTACAGGAATACATATAGCTTTTGAGTCTTTGTGACATTCCCTTTCTATCAACAATTTGACCGGTCTAACAATTCCGGCCATTTTATTTTTTCAAAATTTTTACGAAAAGCCAAAAATTGGGGTGAAGGAAATTCCTAGTGAGGATAAATGAAAAAGATTCTGATGGAGTGTTAGTGCAAGATAAAGATGTTAAACACATAATGCAGAATGAATAAGTTTCGCCCCAATAAGCATAGCGGTATGTAATAAACTATTTAATAAATATTTTGATGCTTAATATTTAAAACTCCTCATTATATGTAAGTGGTACAGATGAACTATAATGTGAGTTCTCAAATTGTACAGACTAAGCCTATGGCAAAGGATACCGACGTGCTCTGATTGGTTTAAGCCTTGGCATCTTTCTGGCAATGTTTTGCACTCATAATAGTGTAGTTTTCGCTTATTTGGCTCAAACCTTGTGCCTTTCATTAGTTTTATGGAAGATACGAGTGAATATCAACACGATCTAATTTTTATTAATATAATTGTTTTCTTTAAATATTACTAGTAATACTGCTAATAGTAATTAATAATAATAATAAATATTACTAATAATACTAGTAATACAAGTAACTAATGTTTATGCACAGAAGTATAAAAATTAAATGAAAGTAATTACTCAACATATAATGCAGCAAATAAATAATTCTTATTTTTCTATGATTTTCGTGCCTTTATTCGATAATTTATGCAGTCATTGAAACTTGTTGCTGAACGTTTGTTACTTTCCCATCAACTACATATGGGAAGATGATTACTTAATGCCCAAAACATATAAATATGTAAGCTTTAACGGAATATGTGATTCCGTAGCTAATTTTTTAAATTATATCAAAATAATATTAAGAAGAAACACACACAAAAATATTTTTAATAAATTGCAATTTTTATATTCCCTGAATTTAGGTTTCACGATTTGATCTTTTCTGCTGTATATGTGTTCCAGATTAATATTACATGTAAACCGTAAAAAATAGGGGAGCGGGAATAAATTCACAAATTTTATTTATTTTTATAAAAATATATTTCGGTATGGCATCTTTTTGGCGAAACATTGCCAAAAAGATGCCAAGGCTTAAACCAATCAGAGCACGTCGGTATCCTTTGCCATAGACTTAGTCTGTACAATTTTCGAACTCGCAACTATAATATTCATCAAACAAAAATTTCTTGGAATTATATTATCGTCCCATCAATTGGCAGCCAATCTTATAGGAGTCGACAAGATTCGCCAATAAAATTCTACTTCTGTGACAGAATGAAATAAGCATGAAGTTAATTCTTAACAAGATGCAAATAGAAGTAATCCAAATCCAATCTATTTCAGATTCCAAGACAAAATTAATTGAAATTGGGAAATTCGCCTTTCATTAATACTCGACAGTGAAATCGGAGAGCACTCAGAAATTGGCGTATGAAATTATTTATATCCTTGGAAGTACCTATCTTTGGGATATATTTTCATTTAAAAAGGATATAAGTAACCCGTCAGATCTAGAATTACTGACATTAATCTAGGATATATTTTGAAATAAATTCTGGGCAGGAAATAAAAAAATTCGAGGTAAGAAATAGGGTAACGGAGAAGATATCCCATGTGAAATAAAGTAATAACATTTTATTTGTGCTTATTATTTTGACACTCTTTGTGTAGGCAAATACAAGAGTGACAAAAGGAGTCCCTCATACTACAATTTAAATATGTCATAGTGTGTAATTCTCTATTAAGTTGTGAATATGTTTCCTGATGTATAGGATTTTTAAATTTTCTTTTTACACTGATTTCAATTTTTTAAATCATATTTTTACAGCACCCTACTTACAAATACAAGCTTTGAAATAATACCGCTCATAACAATCTGCATATAAAACTGATGAAAAAAAGAAACAATTACTTCAACCTAGATGCCACTGGCGACTATCTTTCCACCGGAGATATTGGTTTGTATTTACCTTCATGTTATACCAGAGAGATATTTTATTTAATGTTCCTAATTGCGTCAATAAACTAAGTTTTAAGCATCAAATTGTTAAGTCATTAAAGTTGCATTATTTTAATAACATTACGCATGTTCTTTTTATTATGTCTATGAAACTTATGACAACAAAATAATATTAAAAATGTAATTTTCTGGCCATGTATCTTCACCAATTTATCCCTTATTACCCACCTTTGGCGACAAATTGCTCTCCGCAGTCAATTGTTTAAAAAGAATTAATTAAAACATCTTATCTTCTCTTAATCACTTCTCCAAGAAAATATTTTCTAAACATTAAATTTAATTAAACATGTAACATATATTATTTTAGAAGATTTACAAACTTCTATGCATTTCCTTAATGTTCTGTCATCTTTTCATATTCCTCTGAAATCAATTTGTAATAGAAAAAAAATCTTATTAAAATATATTTCCACCAATTCGGTCTAACGCAACAGATTGGAAGGTCGGGTGATAAAATAGACGGATAGGTTGGAGTTCCATAAAAAAATCACTTTCTAACAATCCTATATTATTTAAAGTACTCATTTTATATTCAAGCCTCAATAAGATTTTGACCTCTTAGTATAGGCCAGTGCTTTATAGTCTCTGTTATATACTTAGTGTTAAAAAAAATATTAGAATAAATGACATTATAAAAATAAAATTGATTACACTTTTCAGTTAATTATCATAACATATAAATTTCAGGTACATAAAATCATGTGTACAGAAAATATTAATGCTTTCATTTTAAAAATAAATAAGGAAAACTAATCTAAAACGTCTACTTAATTCGTTCTAAACTATGCTGAATAGTTTAAACATCAGATAATCGGGCATTTATTTAATACGAATATTCTACTTTTAAATTTATCATTTATTTGCCAACTTTTCCTATATATACAACTGTTTTTTAGTTCAGATACTCAACTGAAATATTTAAATAAAAAAAAGGAACACTCTAAATTTTTCCAACCAAATTTTAAAATTTATAAATTTTGATGGAAGTTTGAAAAAAAAAAAAATTGTACTGCTTAGTAAACTAAAAAAAGTGAACAAAGCGAAAAAGCTAAAGTTTAATTTCATATTCCAGTAATTGTAATAAATTGCTTCTATTACTTCTCATAAATTTTTCAATACATATTCGAAAGTAAATATGAAAATATAAGCCAATTAATTTATGAAATATTATGAAATAAAATTGCTCTTTAACAATTGCTCTTTAATTATTGCTTTAACTATTGCTCTTTATCCTTCAGTCGCAAACAATGCAGTGAAAATGTTTGAGAAAATTTATTTACAATATTTATGAGAGAATAAAATAAAAGCTAATATTTTTTCTTAAAATTTATTTTTAAAATTTAAATTAATAAACTTAAAATTTCAAAACGAAATCTATTGATGTATTTTTTATAATCAAATTGTTAAGAGATAATCAAGAAAAATCAGAATTATACAGAAATTCATACAATCGCTACGCAATGTGGTCTTATTAATTACAAATCCTCCCCTCCCACATCTGTAATGAAGGAAATGCCTTCTCTCGGTATCAAAATTATGTGTATGTCTTCAGAATTATTTTTATTGGTATAAAAAGTTCCCTAAAATTCGCAGCTGACGACATTGAATGTGTCCTTTTAAACGAGAAAAATTCGACATAAAAAGAACATTATAAAAATATTATTATATTATAAAAATATTATAAATTAAGTAATCTACCTATTTATACAAATGAGAGTTTATTTCAAAATTTGAATCAATCATTTAATCGAAAATCTAATTATATAATAGTATCCTAATTGGTGATTTCTAAACCATAAAAGTATGTATTTTCAGTTTAAAATGATAAAAATATAATATTGCTTCAGTGGATGAAAATACAGCTGGAAAAAAATGACAATATTTAAATTGTTAAATTCCTCTTACCTTCCGAGAGAGAGAGAGAGAGGAACGAACGAACGAACGAACTACCTCAAGTAAGAAATTTTAAATTTCATTGTTTTATACCAATCAATGACCTCCTTCAAAAAAGGAGTTCTTTATTGAATGATAATCTTTTTAAAGAAGCTTTTTAAATAGTCTAAAATATTTATATTGAAACCGTTAGAGATGAGTAGTACTTTTTCGTCTAAAATATTACTTTCCCAAAAATGTTCCACTAAACATGAACAGTGAACTGTATAAAAATAAATAACTAACTTTTTTCAACTATATATTTATTGACTGAAACAAACACAATGTCTTAAAACATTTAAGATATTTTTCAACGGAAATCCTTTGCTTTTATCTAACGGTTTAGGAATTAACTATTAGGTCACGATTACAGCTGATACCCTGAGTCTGTTAATTGAGGTAAAATTTAAAAAGACATTCAATGCGCATAACATTTCGTTAATTTCAGCTATAAATGGCCTAAAATTAGTATTTTATTGTGTAGACTAACAGCAAAAACATAATTGCCGCCAACTTTTTACAAGACGTAAAGGGAAGCTATGCAACCTTTTATATTTAACTTTTTCCAAACAAAAATGCATTTGAATAAAGAAAATTTAACTAGACTGGATTATTCAAATATATCTGAATGAATGTTCCGTCATAGATGGCAATACAGAATCATGAACAACATGAAATTGATCCCATTGCGAGCACCTCACGCATAGTATCTTCACAAAGAAGCATATGCCCGGGATAGCCTGGTTGGATTCGCATCCCTTGGGTTGAGAGTTCGAACCACTCCGACCGAAGACACTCCGTGTGTGTGGTGGCTAGCTGGCGCACGTATAAATTTGTCGTGGTCACAAAGTCCTCCATGTCGAGAATAATACCACTGGGGGTACTGGATCAGGGGTGATCGTTCTCTGATTCAGGTCTAAAGTACGATCTGTGGATGAGTGAATGAAGTTCATCCCCGTAAAAAGGATGGTGACGTGTGTGTAGTCAAATCGTACTCTTGGCCCTAGATGGCGCTACTGAAAAACAAGAGATGCACCCTTGGCTTAAAATCACTGACTTTTAAAGTCAGTGGGTTTGTCTATGAGAAGTGCCATTAGAAACAACAACAAAGAAGCATGTCTCATCATCGACGATGAGATGATTAGACAATTAACTCCATTCTTTCTCATCAGGGACAGAGGAAACCACAACCCTCTTTTTATATTGCAGCCTCTCAAAGTAATAAAGATAGTCATAATTGATATCCCTTACTCTTCCCAGAATCTCTGAGCACTGTGCTGCAATCATATCCATTCCCAAAGAGATTCGTAACAAAAAGGGGTCATTATCACCCCATGCACCCATAAGAAAGATTTAATCTGGTCATCAGTAATGTGGTCAACCCAACCACAACCTCTATCATTGTACCCTCATGGGAAGCGTCAACATGCTTACTCACCTGATATTTTTTTTGTATTCATATTTGAGGTGATCCTTGAAAACTTCAAAACAAAGATAATCATGATGTAGTTATCCATGCTTTACTTAAGAACCCTGGTCGTTTCATTAGAGAAAGGTGAGAATTGGAAAAAAAAAATCTAAGTGCCACTTTTGGCCGTATTAAAATGTGCCCAGGTGCCCAGTATGTTGTTTTTAGTGTGAAGCCTATTTTGATACAGTGTCCAAATTTTAATAATAACCTTATTTATTTTTTAAATTTTCATCCTTAACTATGTTGGGCTTAGTGGGGTAGAATGAAAATATTTTTCATCTATAAAACATATTTAGATTTTAATTGTCTTTTAAATACTGATTTATTCACTTTCATTCAATGTGTGTTTAAATTTTCAAAGTAAATTTTACATTTTAAAATGCTATCATTCTTAATATAGAGTCTTATTTACATTTACAGATATTTTAATCATATGATTGGCGCAATTTAGCCAGAAAATGACTCTTGGGTCATAAAATCCCAACAACAACAGCAGCCACTTCTAGTCGCAGCTCAGCCTCTTTCGTGAGCCATTGGAATGGAGGTTACTCAATCCCACACCTTTAGTATATTTATCAGGGAATCGAGGACCTACTTACTTATGTGTAAGATTTTCATCTAAGTTATCGCAATGCCATCACAGTGGGAATCAAAGACGAGAACATATTGCCTACACAGGATTCGTTCGAGTTTTCTAGCTGAGCAATCTTGACGGTTAATCATTAGTGTAAGTCAAAATAAGGGTAATCAGTATCTTGTTATTCAGGTATTAGTTAGCAAATTAAAAATGTTTACTGTTTTGGAATCAACATAAACTGAAATTCATAAAATTGCTTGAACAAATAGCATGATACAATTAATTAAATTATTTATTTTTACTTAAAAGAATTTGAAAAACAATTTGTGGGAAAAGTTTGTGATTTAAAAACAATCAAATAATATTAAAAAAAATAAAAGTCAGTGATATATAGTTGAAAATAAAAGTTTCAGAATTTTATACTAACGTTTAATTATGCCTTCCTTCTTTTTTTCTACTTTTTCTTCTTTATCGCCCATTTATAAGCTCTGTTCTCCTATGAACCTGTAAAAAAATATGAAACGAAATTTTTTATTAATTTGAAATAATATTCAAAAATCAGACACACATAAAAATCTTTCAATTTCTTCACTATTTTCTATCCAATAATCGATTCTAAATGGGAAAGTTCATAACAGGAAGTAAATATTTATTCCTTCAAGACAGTTTAACCATTTCATTAGTAGATGAATCTGTAAGCTACCTCATTAGTAGATGAAGCCAAATAAGCATTTTGTGCATCTCCTTTGACTAAAAACGTATCAAAAATTTAAAAATGTCTACAATAATAAAAATAATACTTCATACTAAATTTTGATTATGTGTGGACATTTATTTTAATATACCCATTTTAATTTGCTGCCAAAATGGCAAAATCACATTATTGAGTTGATTCATTCCGTCGGCAACTTTTCGGTGATTGTTCTTGGCATTGTTTGACTTAGCAACAATCTCTTGTTTTTCGTATTGGCGACTTGGCGTCGTTGGCATTGAAAAGAAACACACTAACGAAACGTTGACTCAATTAAGTAACCAGTTGCGATTTTTAAACAAAATGTTTATTTATATAAGAATAGATATATGTTTAAACATCCATCCATAAAGTATTTATGGATGGGTGATAAGCAAAATTATTCAGGGTAATTATTTGGATTGTCGTATTGGCGACTAACTCAAGAAGCGCATCAAAGCATATTTGGTCAAAGTCTCAAATATCGATTATATGCTTTTTTCTTGCACAATGCCGACTTACTTATCTTTGAGAAATATAATATTTATAAAAGGACAGTTCGACCAAGAGTCAGACATATATAATTCTTAGAGTTTGAGAATCAAGGTGGTTAAAAGCATGGCGATTATTCAATATTTCGATGTCAAATTTTTTCAGAATTAAAATCATTTATATATGAGACGATTAAAAACGAAGCACAGTGCAGAATTTTGGATTGTTAAGCTTGGTTTAAAACCATTACTAGGACTGTATTGAGACAGACAATTTTGATGTCAAGTACAACACCTGAGTTGCAACTCTATTCAGATATTTTCGACCATACCAAGGGAAGGAGTTTAGTACATGACATCAGGTTTAATGTGCACCAGGCTATAAAACAAAACTGATAAGAAATTCAAACATCAAACTTGCAGCCCTTGAAGCCTATATTTTACCACTAGACCGTCAGACAACCATTGTGGATTATAGCGATATATAAAGAAACCTTATGAGACATTCAAAAACACAATGCCTTTTTTTGTAATACCTCTAATGTGCTGTCTATATAGTATTTATGATTTAAGTACAGATTTAACATAATTAATCTAATTATTCTAAATCATAAATTATCTTCTTAATGAGTAAAAAAGAAATTTTGCTTTTATATTTACTTACGGTGTTCACACAGTCATTTCCTTTCGTTGCTATTTTTCGAGTTTTTGCTGATTTTTCTATTGCCGGTTTTGAAAAAATAATTTAAGTAAGAAAACCAGAATTATAAATTTATAAATCAAAATTTCACTTGTATTAATTGAATCAATTTATAGGTTTGCACTGATTATGAAAATTATAAACATTCGTGTCCATGAATATTGAATTTAATCTAAATTTGTTGCCACAATTTAATTCAATATTTAATAATTGATAAAACTCGTTTTACTGCATTGCTAGCGACTTGTACGTGAAAAAGACAACTGGAATTTAATTCAGCAGGCGAATGCTTTTTATTTACAAGAATTTTTGTTGCAATACTGAATCATTATAAGGAATTATAAAACTGCCTTTTCAAAATCCTTTTACTCTGGAAATTTGGCATTAAAAATTACATACTAATTTTTCCTTTTAAATGACGATGTAAAAAAAAATAAATAACATTTAAGTGATTAAGCTTTTTTCCATCAACAATTGATATACAAAGAATATTTGTATCAAGTCTGGTAAAAGCAGGCATATGTGAAAATTGATTCTTTAGTTATAGCGATGAAGCGCCTGAGTGAAACCTGACTTAAAGTGAGTTGTCACTGAAATCATTATATTATTACATATTATCAAAAAAAAAAATATATAGATGGTAGATGCACTTATTTGTACTTTTGCCAAGTCGTTAAATTTTGTTAAATGTGCCCAAACATTGAAGAGGTTGTCCCATTGCAAATTTTATCATTGTCAGTAAGATTAGATGTATTGAAAACCTACGTCATTTGGCAACCAATATCTCAGTCAATGTCAATTTGGAATTTGTACTGTGTTTTTGATAACGGAACATAGTTCCTATGGGAAAATGCTAGTAGCTTTAATTATTATTTTTTTGAAACGAGCAATTATAGAATATTTTCAGAATAATAAAAATTGTTTCTTTACCAAATAAATTTGAAATTGTTTTGGAATTGAGATATTCTGATTTGTAACTTGACACCAGGAGTTAGTAAGCCAAAACCTTATTGTGATGAAATAGACCGTATTTCTACACTCAAAAAAAAAAAAGCCCCAAAACTTATTTTATTTCTGAAAAATAAATATAGATAGCAGATGTGGATTTGATGTTTCCTTTGAGAGTAATGCCATTATGCAATCATGTATTTTTAACATCATTCATACAAAAATGTAAATGCAGATTTAACCTTTCTTTTACCACCTCCATCAGTACTTGTGTCTCTGCATTTTTTTCGAAACTCGAATACCATTTAACTTCAAGAAAATTTGTTGTGTGTGATAGAGTTATCATATGATACGAAAAGTAGGCAATAAATTGATGTTGGAACTACCGGACTCGTACTATTTTAATGATTAATTTGACATCAGGAGAAACATGTCTACCGAATCTTTACTGTGATGGAGTTGAGGTGAAAGCTTATAAGCCAGATAACAGCTACGGGACACGAGTAATTACTTTTGTCTTGTTACTCGGTTGCGAACCACAAGGTCCCAGGCTCTAACAATCCGCCAAATTGGTAACCTCGGACGATGAGCAAAAACGCAACCTTCAACCAACCTTTCAACCTTCGTACAGCTGTTGTGGCGCCATCTACCCACATCATCCGAAAGTCGTCAGATTCACTTGACGCAACAGCAACCACTCACCCGCACACGCTCGACGTAACGCTTGGCGTCTGCTCAAATGGGTGCAGGCGCATTAAACTCAACAGCCACGATACATCACATTTCAACAGCCACATCGTTCGTCTCACCTCCGACTCACTGGAGGGAGAGTGCTATGGTGAAAGTTTATAAGCCAAATAACAGCTATAGGACACGAGTAATTACTTTTGTCTTGTGGTCTTGTTACTCGGCTTCCACAAGGTCCCAGGTTCTATCCTCGCTCATAACAATCCGCCACAGAGTAAACACGTCTTGGGAACAGTACTTGGAGTGAAATTTTTATTTCTGTAATTCTGGTGATAAATTGGAAGGTCATTGGCGAATACTACGTCATATTGCAGGAGCTATTTTTTGTATAAAAAAAACGAAATTCCAAATTTTATTAAATTTGTCTGAATAGGTTTTTTTAACAATCCATATTCTAATTTTCCATATGTCTGGTAAATGAGTAAAGCTGAAAATCGGAAAATTAAATCTAACAATAAGGAAAAGAGTGAAACTGAAAATCGAGGAGATTCTAGTATAAAGCTGAAACAACTGAATTACATTGTTAGAGAATGATGTGAATTTTTGTTATTCTACTTATATTTTACCTGTTTCAGGATTGTTAATATAGAATTTTGTAATAGATTGTCCCTTATTCACTTTAGGATCTGCGAAAATTTTATGTTCTCGATAACGATACAGTGCTAAGATATTTTCTATCAAGCGGTTAACCATCTCTCTGTCCATACTTTCTCATATAAGTAAAAGCTTTAATTCGTAAACGCAATGACGTAAATCAATGAAATTTTTTATGTTGTTTTGAGACTACAATTGTAATTTTTTTTTTCAAATTTTGGTGTGGACAGAAAGGCGTCTAAAACACCTATTATTAAAATATATTCTGTAAAAATGCTAGATTCAGGTCAAAGATCTGTATTTTGCAACTATCCCCAGATCTGTAATTTGTAACTACTTTGCATGGCGTTCACCAACGCCATACGAAGTATTCGCGGCCTTATCCAAGGTCTCCAATTTTATGTGGGAAGGGGGGGGGGATTAATTGTTGGATGCGAGAATCTTTCAGAAAGACCATTCTCGTAGTTGTTTGTCTAAGGATTGAAAGGAATTTAGAAATATTGTTTAGATAAAAAGGAATCTACCATTGCCTTCCAGCTTGTCTCGTGAGGAATTTTTTTTATTTTGCATTTACTCGGAAATCGTGCGTCTCATAGATATGGTTCTTTGAACATCTTTAATGAAACCAAGACGAGGATTCTCTTTCTTTGCAGTGTGCTCAATGCAATCCAAACATCCTGTATGTGTAAGTATAATAATTTTTGTGCAACAAATTTTTGTAATGAAGGAAATACTTCTTGCTCATATTTGGAATATCTGGTCACTTTTTATAACTTCCTTGGAAAAAAAATTGTGCTTTTCCTTTTTGATTTTCCTGCTGTTGCAACTTCATCTTTAGAAAGCATACGATTTTATAGTTAAGAACTATACTCATAGAATTAAAAAAAATAATGATATGTAATTATATACTTTGAATATTAATTTTACTGAACATTTCAAAACCTGTGTGCTTATTCGATACGCTTTAAATATTTAAATTAGTTAACGCAATAAAGCGTCAGAGGAAGCTATAATATTTCAATAAGGAAAATAAATTAATCTAACAAATTAATGTATATGTCTTTAAATCGATTATTTAGACAATGCTATCGATAAAATCAAAATGTATCTTATCTACTCCGACAAGAAGGCTCTATGAAGAAAATACGAAAGTTATCACTGCTAAATGTTATCACTGTTGCGTCGTCTTCCTTCGAGCTAATATTGATTGTAATAAAAGGATTACGATTCTACTTCCGATTGATAATCAAGTTCAAAAGTAAGTAAAGTGATTCCCTATAAATATTTGATTTAATACTAATTTATTTTTGTATGAGTATGGTGTAAATTTCAAGTACAATACAGAAGTTTTTATTTTTTCTTTTATAGTTATGCCTAAGTATACCATGATGATTTATAATAAAGATTTATAACAATTAAAATATAGAAGACTGCTTTGAATGATTCAAATGTGGAATTTTTAATCTTTTCAATTTTTAAGATGTTATGTATAATATATATAAAGTTAAAATGCCTCTTGTTAAAATTTATTTCTGTAATTCAAAGGCAAAAAAAAAACAGTGCATATTTTTATTTTTAAATTGCTGTTAAATTTGCAGAATTCGAAGATACTTGATTTTAAGCGAATAATTTTTCAAACGCTTAATTTACAGGAAGAACTTTCTGTTGTATATTGCATGCAAATGAAAAAGGATAAAAAAAATCATCAATTAAAAAAAACCCCTTGAATATGTTAGATATAATTTATAACATATATATCAAAGTTTATCGAACATTGATTTAATTCAAAATATTATTTTCAATTTATTTAATAAAATTTTATTTTTCTCTTAAATTAATATATTAAAACGAAAGTAAATTAAAACGTCATCATTTTATTAATCATTGTTATTAACGGTAGATTCAACTCAAAACAATGGCATTTAATTAATTAATTAATGTTATATATTAATTAATATTTATGTATTGGCAATTTTTTTAAAAAAAATTCTAGTATGTTAGATGTAATATATAATATATATATATATATCGAAGTTTTATCGAACATTCAATTAATTCAAAACATTCAATGTCTAGTTTATTTAATAAATTTTTTTCTTTTCACTTAAATTATAATAAAGATATTATAAATTATAACTTTATCATTTTATTAATCATTGTTATTAACTGTCGATTCAACTGAAATCAATGTCATTTCATTAATCAATACTATCAATGTTATATATAAATTATTTATTATGTATTGATTGTATGTAGCTTAAGAAATGTATGTAGCTTATTGTTTGTAGCTTAAGAAATATATTATCTAGTTTCTGAACTAAAATATAAGCTGTATTTCTCTCCATTCTTTAAATATTAGGGTTCAACTGTTAAATAACACACAATTTTCAACCTTTCTCACATTGTAAAGCATTAAAACCACTATAAAATATTTCTAAATAAATAGTTTACTTATTCCTTATCTAGAACCACAGAAAATATTAAAAATTATTATTACAAATTTGAACAAAAATATGCATTAGATTTTTTTATTTATGAGTTTTGTTTTGTAAGGAAATTCTATCAAAAATTAGAATTTGTGGAAAATGGCATCCAAAATAGCATTAAAATCTGTGTAAATGCAAATATTAAAATCATTGTAACTTTCCAGAAAATAGATTTAGAAACAAATTTATTCAAATATTAAAATTGTTCAAACAAATAAAGAAACATGTTCAAACATTAAGAGTATTAAATGTTAAAAAAAAATTTTCATATTTACGGAAAAAAATCAGCTTTTCAACGTAGTTAACTTGCCTTTAAGTTATTTTCCTTTATACAAGAAAAGCTATTTAGTGAGAAATTTGTCGTACTTAGATAAATTTGGATGTGTTTTAATTAATTTTTAGTAATTTTAACTGATATATATTTCAAAATTTTATACGTAACTATAAAATACTTTTCTCAAAGCATTTTTTAAAAATAATTATATTTAATGAATCCTATTAGGGACTTTATAAAAAAGAGACCTCATATAAATAAGTATGGGTGCATTTCATAGTTGACAATTATAAATGTTATATAATACTATTAAATTTTTTTATCTCAGTTTCATTTTTAGATATAACTATTTATATTTAACTAAAATTATACTGAAGTTAGTTAATTAGCTGATCGTTCAATTCTGAAAATATTGTTTTGTTTAATGCATTAATCAACTGTACGAAATATTAGAATTTAAATACAACACGAAATGAATAAGAAATTAGTAAAAAAAAATAATTTTTGTATTAAATTAATCAAATTTTTAGAATATTATTAAATACTGTTCATTTGCGAATAAAGTTTTCTGTATTTAAGAAATGGTAAAAGTCATATTTAAGAGATTTTTTTAATGGCCAATTAATGCAATTAGATTCGAATTTAGTCGGCGTCCTGGCATAGGGGTAGCGCATCTTCCCCATGATCTGGGCGTCCCGGGTTCGAGTCCCGGTTTGGGCATGGTTGTTCTTCCTGTTCTATTTGTGAGGTGTGTGAATGTGCCCTCCTGTAAAAAGGGTTTGTGCAAGCGAATGAGTGATGCGTGAGTTGTCAAGTCGTACTCTTGGCCCTAGTTGGCTCTACGATAAAAACAAGAGGCGCTCCCCCTTAGTCTTAAATTGGCCGTCTTTGAACAGCGGGCTTGTCCGTGGCAAGTGCCATAAAAAACAACAACAACAAACAGATTCGAATTTGGATGCAAATAATCGAATTAGATTCGAAATGCTCTACGGCTGTTCTTTTAAAATCTGGGAAATCAGTTGAAAAAAACTTGTTTTATAAATCACTGATATTTAAGAATACGCAATTCTTTGGTTAATAATAATGTAATTTACTTTTTTATTATTTCATCAGAAATTATAGTATTAATTATGTTGCAATGAAGTCCAAATTTCCGGACACAGAATGTTACAAAATGGTTGAAAAAGGACTTATATAATGCTAGCTAAAACGTGCTTGATATAATGAATCATAAATTTATTATAAACTTAGGCATCAAATCCTTTTTTGTATCTCGAAGATAATATAATCACGTAGATTGAGTCGAAACTGTTTATAGCTTATGAATACAGATGTTATAAAATTTTTAAAAAGTTTTTAGAAGGAAATTCATTGTATTTCAATGGCAAATAGAAAAGAAATTGGAAATAACGATAAAATAATTTACAGTTCTATAGTTATTAATTGTAGAGTTTTTTTCTCAGTAATTGTATTATTGTTGCTTTAGATGAAATTTCTTATAATTTATGATTATCGATCACATAAAGTCAATTCAAAGTTACGTTTGAAAGGTGATTCATTATTTTACCGAGGCACACGAAACGAATGTAACGACGAAGAAAAAAATTATGCTTGTATTAAGATAAATTTCTCTTTCTATAGATTCTTTTAAAATCTTCATTTTATGGGATTTGTTCAAAAATATTTTGACGCAAATATTTCAGAAATGAACGTAGCTTGGAAAATTTTTTGATAGATCCTACAGTCCTTCCTATACTTTATCATTCTACGAGGAATATATATTCACTTAAAGTGAATATAATAAAAAAAATATTTTATTTTTAATGCTGTAGCAAATTATAATTAATAAATAAATGAAAAAAATATCATAAATTGGTTGATTTATTCAACTAAATTCCAAGAGATGTGCCATAATCTTATTTTTGTTGAAAACTGTATAATGTGAATGAAAGATTATAATATTTTTTCCAGGACCGTTTGGCATGTTTAATCCAGATTTTACGGATGTTCCCCTAGTATGGGAGCCAAAGGAGGAAAATGGGAAACAAATGAAGAAGTTAAGGAAAATCATTGAGGATAAATACGATGTAAAATTCAGTAAGCATTACTTTTAAAAATAAAAGAGAAATTATTTCCAAAGTATCTAAATTTTCTTTAATAAGAAAAAAATACTTAAATAAGTATTACTTTTTTAGATAAATAAAAATTAATTTTCTCTGTGTATAACCTTTTTTTTAATAAGAAAAAACCAGATTCTAATAAAAAAAAAATCAGCGTATGAGCCTCACACTTCATAGATAGATTGACGGATTCTTAACATCGCCTTCACTGGCTTGAAATGTTATAACAATGCAGTTGAAACCATGCTATTTTCTTCACACTTGCACTCTGCTATCTGTTCGGTGTAGTTCAAAACTCGCTTCATTGGACCCAATGACTCTTTTTCCAGTCATCTTTGTCAAAAGTTTTGCTCTCCTTTTGCTAATTAGAGACATTTGTTCTTGTTTAAGGCAATTAATAGAGATTTTCGAGCAGGTCGGTGGCTTCCATTGCATTTATGGTGTAATGTGTAGCAAACAATTCGATCAGAGATCTTTGCAGTTGCAACTTGATTAAGACTTTCTGCAATTTGACGTAATAAGTTCTTTTGTTGGGCTGAACAATTCTGGCAAGTTTTCTTTATGATCGAATATTCAATAGCCTATGACGACCACAAATCTGATGTTGAGACCAGATTTTCTGCTTAATAGTCAATCTCTGTAAACGTATACAGCTGTTACTCTGGAATACTTCACCAATGCAGCCATTTTGAAGATACTAGTTCCTACATACTTGTCTCCTAGATACTTCGAACGACTGCAATAATCCTGCTTTCAAACTCAGTTAAATTACATTTCTTCCTATTTCTTCGCAATTAACACATTTGATACTTCACTTGTCATGTACTTCTTATTTTATGACTATCTCTCCGTCTAACGGTAACCACATAAAGTTACGGCCGATCGGCCTTTAATGCCAAAGTGATCATAACCAGAATAATTTGGCTATTCAGTGTATATGTAGTCTCAAAATGGACCTTTTTTCATTCACGGAGGCTTTGAATAAGAAGATTTATTAGAAACAAAATGTACGTTTGGGCAAATTGCTTTAGGTTGAAACCTATAGGATCCATACTATTGTTTACTTCTATACTTCATTGAATGAAACATTGATTAATGAAATAAATTAAATTTAATTCGAAATAACTACTTAGAATGTTTTGAAGAAATTTTTAAATCTAAGTTATTTTTCTAAATACTTCTGTATCTAAAATATAGAAATTAAAAGATAAAGCCCTAGAGGAAGGAAAAAAATCGAAATCTTATTGTTATTCAAAACGATACACGATTAAAAAAAGGCCCTTGCTTTACAGATTTTAAAAAAATTCTTTGAATGAGACTTACATATTTGAAATAATATTAAAGCTGTTTATAATGCAAAAACTCTGTATTTTTTTCAAAATGTCCTTATTAAAATCATAATCGACTTTTTTATTGAAATTTAGCATCATCACAAAGAATGATGATAAGGCATTCGAACGTCAATGAAAATCGACACCATATTGATATTTGTATTGATTAACAATAGTGAGAAATACGTTTATTTCGATAAAAGACAAAATGGGCTGTTTTTATATAATAGGAGATATTGCATTTGATATGCGATTGTATGTAATGATAGAAAACAAATGATAAACGGACTACAGATAAGTAAATAAACATCCTTTATGCCTTAAAAAATTTATCATAGGAAATAGAAAATATAGATGTTTATTTTTGCAGTGAAATTACATTGAAAAGCGTGCAGAAAAATAATAAGTAATAAGAAATAACTGAGTGCTCCTCCCCCTCAACAGCTCATACACTTCGGCAAAATGCCACGTTTTGTGGTAGACTATAAAAAGAAAGAGAGAGAGAGAGAGAGAGATAGAGAGAAAAGAGTACTTATTTTTTTAGTTATTCCTGCTAGTCGACTGAGTCAAAAATTTGATGCTTATGTACTACTTTTATAAAGAAGATAGATTAGAAGAAGATTTTAAAAAGATAAATGTTGTTAAGATATATACAGTGGTGGCCAAAAATTGTGCACACTTTTGGAAATCGTTATGTTACTTTGTATGCTTCTAGAAAATGTTACATTTCACAAAATGCATACTCTTACATATCCTTTTAAAGAGAATTTAATGCTTATTTAAATACAGGAAGTAAAATTCAAATATTTGCAATTCAAAAAAAAAGTTTTTCTTACTTTAATCTGAATAAACAAACACAGTGATGAAGTGGATTGTAATTTCTAACTTATCTGACAAATCGCTGTTCTTGTTCTGGGAACCAATCAAATGTTAATAACTACCAGCAGAAGATGACATCATGTTTAAAGTTGGAGCAGGTCATTATTGTACTTTTTCTACAGAAGGAAGACTGTTTTTTATATAATCAAATTGCAAGTTAGAAATTTTGTTAAACTTTTTAATATATAGTTGGTATTTTTGTAAATATTTCAAATATTTAATCAAGAAGCAATGACATCAAATAAAAAAATATATATTGACATTTAGAAAGAGAACTAAGATTACTGCGTTACATAAATGTGGTCTTTCCTATGTTGAAATTGCAAGATAGGTGGGTGGTTCAGTGACTACATCTACAGTTCGAAAGCTTTGTTTATGTTATTAGGAGACAAATTCAATAAAAAAACAAAGCAGAAAATGGCTGAAAAAAATGCACCACATCTTTTGATGACAGAAGAATAAAAAGACAATGTCTTGAAGATAGAAGAATGTCATCAGCGGCCATCAGAAATCAATTGAATGATGCTGGCAATTATGTCAGTTCAAGAACAATCAGGAGAAGATTATTAGATGTTGGACTAAGAGGTAGAATTCAAAGAAAAAATCCTTATATCAATTTACAGCAGCGTATAAAAAGATTACAGTAGGCAAAGGAACGTATTAATTGGACAGATGATCAGTGGTCACAAGTTATACGGAGTGATGAAACACAGATATTGTTATTCAGTAGTGATGGCGAAAATAGGTAAGACATAGAATAGGCGAAGAGTTACATCCTGACTGCATTCAGGAAACTATGAAGAACTCATTTAGTGTTATGATTTGGTCATGCATGTCAGCAGACGGTTTTGGTCTCCTTCATGTTATCGATGGTACATTAAATGCAAGAAAATGCAGTGACACTATTCTAGAGCCAAAACTTACACCTTCCATCAGTGATCTCTTTTTCAACAACACATCATTTATTTTTCAGCAGGATTCAGTTCCTTGCCACACAGCAAAAACATCGAAAAATTGTTTTTAGTAAAAAGAGCATTGAATTATTATCATGGCCGTGAAGCAGTCCTGACCTCAAAATTATTGATAACTTATGGCCCCGTTTGAGAACTCTTATACATACGAAGCGTTCATCAAATAAAAGAGAATTTATTGAGGCTACAATTGTGTCCTGGCATCATGCAATAACGAAGGAAGAGCTTAAACCTCTCGGCAGCTCAATAAAACATCAGTGTGAAGCTGTAATAAAAAATAAAAGCTATCCTACTAAGTACTGATAACTCACTTCAGTCATCAGCATCTAATGTATCTCGATAATTATTTCCGCTCAACTATTTTTGTATTGTAAATATTTGAATTTTGCTTTTTGTATTGAAATCAGCATTAAGTTCTCTTTAAAATGATATATAAGAATTTGCAATTTGATAAACGTTACATTTTATATAAGCATACAAAGTTAGAAAACATAAAAAATTTCAAAAGTGTGCACAATTCTTGCCACCACTGTATGTTGTGTATTTTCAATTATAGAGATTTCAAATACAGGAGTAGATTTACTCTGACAAACGGACAGTAAGAGAATGCATTTAGTTTGAATTTTGATACCGACCTATTATTCTTATGATAAAGCCATATGCCAAATTTCATTAATCGAGTCTATTCTAGGTTTGAGATATTGTGTTCATACGCACACAAACCAATAGAGCTAGATAGATTTCTCTTTGGCGAATTTCTTCCAAAACGAACATTGAAGAAGTATAGGTGTAGGTCGAAAGGAGAAAGACCTATTCTTTTGTAGTTCTTTTAGGTTGAAGATTAAACGTAAAAAATAATTAATAAATATTTTTGTTGTCAATATTCCAGATTGTCAACATATCATGCTCATTCATATTGTAGGATCAGTTTGTTAATTGAGGGCGAATCAGAAATGTCGTCATCATGTGTGAGAACATAAGACGACATTATATGAACATAGGATTGTGTAGAAATGATATATATATTTTTGAATAACGTTCTTATTTAAGCAGGTGTGTCCTCAATTACAATTGTATTATGGAGTACATAGAAACGTGGTAGAGTTTATTATAGAGTATACGAGAAAGTTTTAAGGAGACCATTCCAGATGCTTTGCAGACAGTTGCAATTAAAGCCAAAATAAAGTTAGAAAATAGCAATGGAAAAATGAAATCTTTTCTCTCGAGACAATCTTACACAAGTCACATTCTTCTCATTTCGCTAATGCTTCGCCAGCACAAGCTATAATCATCGTTCCCAATGACCCCGCGAGATCCTACAATCCTTTTTTCCTTTACATAAATAAAATTTAATTAAAATAAATTTAAATAAAAGATTTACAGTTTGTTTATAAAATATATGAAATAATTTTTATATTATGTATATATTTATAGATGATTATAGAGAATTTCACAAATGGTCTACAGATAATCTCTCTGAGTTTTGGGAAGAATTCTGGGATTACCTTGGGATGATTTCTTCAAAACGATTTCATAAAGTAAGTTTTTGCATCATGCTTTGGCCCTCATTTTGGTTAAAGACCACGTTTATTAATTAGTTTAATTAATGAAATATTCGTCATTGGAATTCTTTAGGTAATTGATCCGAAAGTGCCCATAAGTGAATCACCAAAATGGTACGAAGGAGCATTGTTGAACTATGCGGAGAATTTACTTAGGTATAGAGATGATAGAATTGCTCTGATACAGGAAGGTATTGATGACTTTTGTCATTTTGAATTAGCCGCCTTTAGTGACTAGTGGTTCATCAAAATTTTCAATAATTGCTTCTTCAGAAAAAGCGTTTTAAGCTTCAAACTTTTATAGATATATTGCTCATATTACTTCAGAAAATTTACACTGTTCTCTTCATTAAACTATGCATTCTAAGAAGTTTCTGTCGTCTCTTCTAAAATGTAAACTTTAATTTTCAGTGAAAGTGATTAAACTTCAAATGATATAAAAATTGTTCTGCTGAAATTAAACTTTTTTTTTTGAAAATAAAAGCACAGAAAAGAGAAACATTCAACACTGAAATCTTTTGTGTACTAAGAAAAATACTTTTTATAATTTTTACAATAGCTCAAAGGATTATTAACTAAATTTATCATAAAGTGCAATTTTCAGTTTTAATTTCGGAAGAATTTAAGTAGCATAAATATGTTTAATTTTATCTCAGTTTATAAAAGTAAGTCTTCAATTTTAAAGAATAATTCAATACTATGAATCATATTCAGCAAATCATTCTTGATAGTCCAGCTTAAAATGTTTTTTTAATCTTCTACAACCAAATTTGACCGAGTTATAATGCTTTGAATATCATTATTTTAGGACAATTAACAATTTCTTTATTTAGGTCAATTAGCCGTTCAGAAACTCTGGGTGTTGATGACATTATTTTCATTGAAGTGTTCAATGGGATGGTCTAATTTGTGCCATTTCAAAAAATAGTAATGTGTAAATTTTTGTAACTAGAATCAGTTCTTATTTCAAAAGAGTGGACTTTTTATTAATGAATCTTGAATATTTTATTGAAGATTCATAAAACCATAGAAAATTTTATAGATCCATAGAATTTTTAAATTCCAAATATGTCAGAATGCTTATTGACTCAAACTACATAAAATATAGTTATTTACGTGATTAAGACCATTATTCAATAGAGGTTTATTCTTATTACTAAGAGTTTAGAAATTAGCCGATTAGAGAGTATATCCTGTATATATTAAATCATGTTTTCTTTAATAAACAAATTATTGCATTGATAATTTAGATATTTTAAAAGTAAAAAGAATTTTCTTTTCTTGCGTCTTATTTTTTAATCAATACCATGCTTCGAAATTCATTTTATTTCATTCAGATAATGCAAAAAATTACTCTTATATGTTTTGTTTGGCGTGAGACTTACTTTAATCTTTTGAGTTTTTGTCAGCGTGATGGCAGCATATTGATAAAAACGTTGATGGCAACAAGTTGATTTTTTTTCCATGAAAGCATAACGTGCACTGCAGAATTAATTTTTTTTTGGTTTTTATTTTTTGCAAAGTATATTGTTAGAAAATATACTTAAAATATGTTTTGAAAGAATTGATTAAGAATTGAAAAATTATGCTGAAAATTAATAGGTGTTATTAAAAAGAAAATTTTTGCAATTTTAAGATGATGTAAAAATTATTTTTGTGCTATAATATTTCCAAAAAATATCGCCAAGAAACGCCAGAATTTCGCTCAATTTTTTAATTAAAATTCTGGTTAACATATTTTAAGCATTGTTTCGAGGTTCTCATTTACATTTTCCAAAATATATATGTGCCGAGTTTGATAGCTTTAGGTCAAGTGGTCTTATCTGTAGAACACCAACACACTTACATTTATCTTTATTATGAATAGAGATTGATGAAGACTTTAATGCAGGATTCATTTTGTAATAGTTAGTGTATTTTCTTCAAAATAGACGGCTCCCTTAACTGAGACTAATTGCATGAACTTTGCTTACACGCGCATTTGAACTTGTATTGATTAAAAATAAATAAGTTGTGTATCAAAAAAAGAGAGAGTGTGTTAAAATGATATGGATGTTGTTCAGCTGAGCTGTATTTAAAAGGTCAAATGATTGTCTTATGCTCACTTAGTACCTTGCTATAATTTATCTTCTATATATAGACCGAAATAATAATAAGTAAATGCCTATTTTCAAGAGACCCCTAGACATTAACTCCGAATTAATACATCTCAATTTATTCGCAGAGAATCCAGGAGAGGCCCCTGGGATTGGAATGACGAAGACTGCAGGCTTTAAACTGTCTTGGGTCACATGAATAATAATATTTGCTACACTGATAATTCATGGAGTAGTAGAACTGATGAATCCATTTAACTTTGAGGCAAATGGGCGTTAGCTTTCGAAATAAAAATTTAAAAATAGTGAAATTAGAGAAAAAAAAGATCATTCTAAAAATAGGAAAACCTGGAGATAGCTGGTTATTTATACGATAACTTGATTCAAGATCTCATCTAAAGAAGAAAGAGGGGGGAAGAAATTGAAAAAAAGAACAATAGAATAGAAACATAATACTAAACGCTAATGGTAAAATTAAAAAAAAAACACCAAAAAAAAACCCGCGCTTCTGTTCAGTAGAAAAAAAAACTCTAATATTCTGTAAAAATTGAAGTTTGTTTGTATTAGACACATAAATTCTTAAGAATATAACTGTTACTAGCAGGATTTCTGATAAGTAAAATTTATTGAAAAAACTTTTAGAGACTAACATAATTTTTGTCTATTTCTAGGCGAGGATTCAGAATGTGAAAGCTATACTTTCAGACAGATATACGAACAGTCTAAATTATATGCTGCTGCGTTCCGCAAATTTGGATTAAAGAAAGGAGACATAGTTGCCTGTAAGTTGCATTTCCACAAAGAGGCAAAATTTGATTCTAGAATGTACAGATAATTTGAGAATCAAATATTAAGTGGCCTGGTTCTAATGAAGCTGGTATTTAATATATCGTGGTGAATTTTATTTTGAATATTATTTTTTCAGTTTAAATTTTGATAATTATAATATGAATCCATATTGTTTGTTTGGTTGCTAAAAATGTAATATTGAAAACTATTAAAAAGGGACTTGTAATTTAATTAAAAAATTTTAAAAGTAATTGTGGTTATAAATGAATTCTAGTTCGCTAAGTTTGCTAGTTCGATTACCCTTAAACGTCCGCTGGTGTCATTTCGATAAAGCGATATAAAATACATAAAATAATTGTAATAACTAAATAAGTAAGGTTTAGTTTTAAGACTTTTTAATATTATTTCATGTAATTATCATATATTATAACCCTTTATATCATAAAAAACCGCAACGAAATAAATTACTTAATCTTGTAAAATGAAATAAAATAATAATATTCATAAATATTAGTATAATAAGCAAAATCGTAATTTTTGGGAGAATGCAAGTTTTTAATTCGTTATTTATCGTTTTTATGCATAATGTTTTGAATATAACTCATTTGCAATGGATACAGTAATATTCAATTTTTCCTGTACATTTTCCGCCCACAGTTTTTTTATCATGTGACTATTTTAAGCCAAATTTTGTGCAGTAGCTTCTGAAGATAAAGACCCCTGAGGGCAGAAGTCTGACTTCTAACTCAAATGAAAATAGCACACATACACACTCGCTTGCACAACCCTTTTTACAGGGGGGCTCATTCACGCACCTCACAGTGAGAACACAAGGAAGAGAACAACCCTGCCCGAACCAGGACTCGAACCCGGAAACGCCTAGATCAAGAGGAAGACGCGCTACCCCTAGGCCAGGACGCTGTCCCGCCCACAGTTGTCTCATGCAAGAGACACACATTTTTTTTAATTGCATTTCCATTACACTCTAATTTCGCACTTTTTGCGTTCTGACGAATTTGTAATTCCTTTAAATTCAGTAT
Source organism: Argiope bruennichi (assembly GCF_947563725.1). Lineage (NCBI taxonomy): Eukaryota > Metazoa > Arthropoda > Arachnida > Araneae > Araneidae > Argiope > Argiope bruennichi. The sequence continues at coordinate 29,313,745 of NC_079160.1, forward strand.
TTATTACCGGAATATTATCGATTTCATTTGGACTTCCTTTAGATTCTTCGCAATCACTTTCACGCAATCCTATGTCTTCATCGGTATCCAAACTAGAACAAGACAGCTCATCACCATCCGGTCCTTTCTCAGAAAGCTCTCGTACAAATTAGTAATTTCATCAGGGCTTAGACCCTTTTTAGGAGCCATCGTTTCAGGGTGTCTGCTCTGCATAAGGTTCGAAAATCGAATGAAATATTTTTAGGAGCAGATAAGCAAATGCTGTGTAACGAAACACTTTGACACAACAATTTTAGTACAATCGATTCATTTCCACTGTGCACCCAATAACACTGCATTCAAGGTCAAACAAACGTGCGACAGTACTTCTGGAAGTTTGTTTTACTTAGTGGACTATCGTTTGTAGAACGACAGCTATTTTTAATTATAAATTTGCTTGGTGTCGAAACGACACCAGCTGACGTTCTATACTTAGTTGATGTTCTATATTTAGTTTAGCGGACGTAGTATATTTAGTTGTAAAATCTCTCCTAATTAAACTAGAACCACAAAACTTTTTGTGTGTTATCACCATGGAAAATGATTAAAAGCCACGAAAATTTTTCAAATTTCCTGCCAAAAATGCAGAAAGGAGAACAAACTAAACAGGATCCAGTGTCCAAAGTTCTGGTGTTAAATTTATTTATTTTTTTTTATTTTCGCTATACCTCTTTTTATTACAGTTTATGAAAAAGACATTTCTGGTCCTATAAATGCTTTAATAAAAGCAAATATTTCAATTTTTAAGCTATAGTTTTTATAAGCGAATCAAGTTATTGTAGTGTTATATCAAGTACCTGGTATATTGTACAGGTTATATGTCAAATCGAAAAGAAGCTATTTTTACAATGCATGCTGCCACAAGCATCGGGGCAATATGGACTGGAGCTTTGCCACTGTTGGGAAGTGACGTAAGATAATGTTTTTTGTCTTATAGTCTTATTTCCTTTGTTTCTAAAGAATATGCAAAGTAAACTTTTTAAAACGAATCTTATTCAAACCATTTCTGCATTAACATGTAAAACTAGTTAATGAACTATAAATAAAATTTAAATTTTAATTCTTCTATAAAATTGCAACATTATATATGCAAATTATAAATGCAAATAAATATATTTTTAGATCAACATTTCCAGCCATTTTAATTGGTTTTAATAATTCTATATTTTTTAAATCCAAGATCTTTTCCTTTTGTATTTTAGGCTATTGTGAATCGATTTAAACAAGTTAAGCCTAGAGTTCTTCTGACTGTAGATAGGTTTGTTCATGGCGGTGAAGAGGTTAATATGCTACAGAAAGTAGAAAATGCAGTTCAAAGTGATTTTTGATTTTATTTATTTTATATGTGTTCCTAACCTAATTTCCGAGTAAGGAAATTTTTGATAAATTAACTAGATATTTTCGAAGGAATAATATTTATATTATATATGTTTCTGGTCTAATTTTTGAGTAATACAAATTGGGTGAGTGGACGATGAAAATATCAAAGCATTAACTCTAGTCATTAAATCGAGATGGTCTACTTCTAGGACAAGAAATATACAAAAACTTTGCAGAAAAAATTGAATCGTTTCTTGTTTCTGCTAATTTTAATAGAATTCATTTCAAAGTATGAGAATGTGAAATGATTTGAATAATATGAAATGCATAAATGTACAAGAAATTTCTGCAAGATTTTTTTTTCTCGTATACAAACTTTATTCACAATGAAAAAGAATTGGAGAATTAGTATCCCAAGCTATTGACGAATTTCCATTTTTCAAACATCTTTGAGTTTAAAAAAAAAACATTTTTGAAAGGATTTTTGTCTGTATCAGTATAATACGTCAAAAGCTAAAAAATCTCATGCAAAAAGAAAAGAAAAGAAAAAAAATAATACAGCAATGTTTGTCCATACATTTTTGGCAATATGAACATTATAATTAAAAAAAGTCTTGAGTAGAGTATTTAAAATTTGCCATATAGTTTTCCTATCAAAATTATGACTCTGCAACAAAGTTTGGAACAAATACATCAAATAATTAACTGGTGGTCTAACATTTGTTATGTGTTAAAATGAGATGATCCAAAAATACAGTAAAATAGAATATTGAATTTGTGTATTTCACATTTTCAAAAAAAAAAAAAAAACTGTTTCAAATTTCTGATTAAATTATTTCAAGAAAAGATTTCATTTTCAGTAGACATATTAGATCTTTTCTCTAAATGAAGAACAAATAAAATACCATTTTTTGCTTGCTATACTTTATGCGAAAAAATTGGAATGAAGAGTATTTTTACTATCGAAATATTTTATTTTTATTGTCGAAATACGGATGTCCAATAACCTTTCAACATCTCTATTTCATATGTAATCATTCTTTTTATTTAACAGCAGGCACCAAAAAATTGTTCAAACATCCTTTTTCAATTCCTACTATTAGTTCACACTCTCCCTATATATGTATTTATCTTATTCAAATTTTCAATCGTTAATAAAATACTTTTCATTCATCCACTGAAGTTCAAATATATTTTTTAAACTTGTAGTGGATCACACTTGATGTTAATACAGTTTTTTCAAATATCAATTCATTAATTAAATTTAATTAATTTTTAATATTTTAAATAGAGTTTTAGCAGTTTGTAATGAAAATTGAAATCAACAGGCAGTAGCTCAATCGGTAAAATGCAAGGATTTCAATATTTTTCACGTGAAGGTGAAGAATGCGAATTCAATTCTTGTGAAAATCAATAATTTTTTGATACTTAATAATTTTTTTAATAATTATTTAATAAAAAGTAACTAAAATAAAAAATTTTCTTTGTTGACCTAAGTAGGAATTGAATTAATTTTTTTTTATATTACTTGTTTCTAACTAAATATTGTATGGATGCACTAAGTTGTGTAATAAGGCATACAAAATTTTACAAGAAAAAAACTAATACTTTTTATTTTTCCAATTATATTTTTAATTTTTAAAAGAATCGAAATAAATAAACGGATTCATGGTATTATTTAATATAAAAAATTAAACGTATTTCAACTAGACAATTTTTGCAAAATTCTCTGAAACCACTGAAATGCTTTTAACATCTGAGGCATCAACCATCTTTTAATATTAATATTGTCGTCAAAATTAAAAAAAATATATCTCTATTAATTAGCATTATTTCGAATGTTATTAATTTCAAATTTTGTAAGCTATTTGACTCTTTAAAGTTTGTGTGTGGTATTGTATGGAATGCTCATATTACAATATGTGAGCATTCTGAACACAAGAAATATCTCTTTAGAAAATGATTATAAAAAATGTGTTACTTTAGATTCCATTTCCAGATTTCATTAATTTTTATAAGAGAATCTATTCAAATCTCACTAAGATGATGTGAAATTCTTAAATTATTATCATTTTAAAAAAGGTCCGAGAAGAATTTGAAAACTCCCATGCAAAGTAAAAAGATTCCGCATCCCGTAACTACTGCCTCAATTTTTTAAGGTTTATTTTCTTCAGTTAATATTAGTCCCTTTTGTCGACCAGTTATTCACTCACCATATAAACAGTATTAATTTAGTCGTGTCAACCAACTTTGATGAGCTATAATCATAATTTAGGATTTGTTTTATATTTGAGTTGATACTATATTTTCAAATTGGTGAAATTCAAATCAGTCCAATTGTTGATGTTCTACCAAATTTTTTGTTGCAATGTCCTGCGAAACTAGAGCATAATTAGGGCAGGCAACTTTTAAGGATGTATCTAGGATCTGAGTATTTATATAAAGTAAAAATTGGCGTGGTTTTGGAACTTCTCTGAAATTTGCAGCGTGATAGATAAAAAAGGGTGACACACCTAAGTGCTATAAATTTTTCCTATGAAATAAAAAAAAGAATGTTGAAATCGGTACAGTGGCTTTGGCAGGAGGATTCTAAGTTTTCCACATAGAAAATGCAGATCTAAGTAATGCTTCTAAGCCTCTCTCTAAAATTAAGTCGTAAGAGAAAAGTAACTAACTGTTGGGTGTCATGGAATAAAACAATAACTGGCAAAATTGAACCAGCAGTAGCAAGAGCTAAAAATTTTATTCTTTGTTTTTATGAATGCTTTAACTTATACATATTAAATTTATGAATGAATATCTAATAATTCAGTTTTAGCTTTTTCTAATTCATTTCAGATATTTGATACTTCAAGGCATGCGACTATGTTCGAGATGATATTTTTGAAAAACGTTCGAAAATATTTATATTTTTGAATGTTTAAATGAAAACTATTGAAAAAACATATATGAAACTAAAATACATCAATTAAGTGGTAAAAGTTTTTTTAAAACTTGAAAAAAAATGTTTTTTTTTTCCTTCAAAGAGATACAAAGCAAAAATATTCTAGCTGAGGAGTTTATCAAACGATTAGCTTAAAACTTTTCAGTTAACATAAGAAATATATTATCTGATTTCTGAGCACAAAAATAAGCCGTATTTCTAACCATTCTTTGAATATTAGGGTTCTACTGATAAATAACACAAAATTTTCCATTTTTTTCGATTTTTTTTGTGAGGCACTGAAACAACTATAAAATATTTTTAAATGAATCGATTACTTACTTATTCGATTATGTAGTTCAGAAACTGAGGAAATATTGAGAAATTAATATGAGCAATTTGAACAAAAAATATGCGTTAATTTTTTAATTTGTGAGGTTTTTCATACGGAAATTCTATTAAAAATTAGAATTTAAGAAAATAGCATTAAAACGCATGTAAATACAAATATAAAAAACAGTGTAAATTCCTAAAAATTAGATCTAGAAACAAAATCCTAATGGTTTTGTGAAGAAAGCTTTTCAAGCATTAAGAATGTTAAATAAAGTTTCATAATTTCTAAAGAAAATTGTCTTTTCAAAGTAGTCATCTACCTTAAGTCTCTTTTATATAAAAAGTGTGAATATTGTTTGTATTTTTAAATTATAATTCTAAAATATTTTATATTCATAAATTCTTTTTTGTTATTGTAGATTTGCCATCCTTAGAAAAAGTTCTTATTGTAGCCTCGAAGTCAGATTCTTACTCCAAAGACATCAGTGGTATTAAAAGCAGGTATATCAAATGCTTAAGATATAAATTATTATGAAAAGAATCATAGAAATCCAACTTTAACTAATAACTTAAAAGTCAATTTTAGCCCTATAAATCGCACTAGTGCTCAAAAATTCATAATGTTTATTAATAAAAAGAAACACTCACATTTAAAAATAATGGTGAAACCATATTTTAAATTCATTTATTTGATAAAGTTTGTATATGCTGCAAAGATACCAGAATTAAATTTGAAGTTGCAATTGTGTTTTTAAAAAGACAGACAATTTTAATTTATTTTGTAAAATATATAATTATTAACTTACTTTTGTTATTTTATTTTTGTAAACATTTTTAACAAGATTTTATATTAAAAAAAATTTAGAATTTAGTTCCACGTTATAGTTAAGTAAAATAAATATTCATAAAAAATACTTACATAAAACTTAGTACACATGAACTAATACACTTTAATTATTATTAGTTAAAATGTTTTGCAAATGAGTTACGTTAGTATTGCATGCTCTGTAGATGTTGTACAATAAATGAAGCAATCAATTTAGCATAGGGATTTAGAAAGTAAATTTACATGATCTTTTAATTAAACGATGATATTATATATCCTCTTAGCTTCATTAAAAATTATGTCTATGTCTTTTGTAAATGATAATTTGGAATCAAATACATTTATGGTGCCAATTACCTATTTTAAAAATTAATAAATTAATTATATTAACATTAGATATTCCTATAGCCTAAAACTTAGTTCTCTGAACATGCTCAGTGGTTCGTTTCTCACCTCAAATTCACTCATCACAGGTCACATCACACGGTGGGGCTGCTGTTACTTGGTGGTATTGTGTTGTAATAGGTGCATTAAGCATATAATACTTTGAATATTATTTTTGCTTTCGGTGCGGCGCTTCAAATTTTAAGTAATTTGCTACAAATACAGCATTGTAGTAATACTTACATAAATTTAAAGATTTATAACATGAACTACTTGCACTAAATTAAAATGTTATTTTTCCAAATTTAGTCCTAATTTCCCCCTAATTCTCAAGTTTTTACAAAAATGTGAAGGAATTTTTGTTGTGCAACCATGTATGTTAAAAAAATAAATAAATTTTTTAAAAACGAAATTTCTCAATTTTAGATCTTTTTAACGAAAGGATAGATTAAAATATGAGCGTTAAAAATATCCTGAAGCTCATGTTCTGTTATCCCATTATAACCAACCCATTAAAATATACACCACTTTATCAAAAAATTATCAAAATATATTAATTTTTAAAAAAGATTAAATATCTCTGATAATAGAATTGCTAAACTTAATAATAGCAATAAATTACCAACCTTTTCCTATGAACGAGGAATAAAGGTTTCTTCTTTATCATTTTTCAGTTGTTTTCTGGAAGAATTTTTGAAATTGGGTGTTGAAGAAGATGGTTCTGTCCCTGAAATGCAGTTCGAGCAGGTCTCCTTCTCCCATCCGGTTATAATCAGTTATACTTCTGGAACCACTGGATTACCTAAGCCCATCGTACATGGAAGCGGTGTAGGTAGCATCTTTAACATGTATTGATTATAGGTTACAATACTAAATCAAAATCATCCAAAACATAAAGATCATATTGGTCAATAAAGAGATACCAAATTTCTAAATAATTACTTCTTGAGTGGTGTCTTCGCCAAGTGAGGATTTAAAAAATCATTCAGTTTTTTCAATTATTTTTCTCAAAGGTTTTTTCTGTTTATATCAGATTTAATTATACAGATAAATAATATTTTTTTAATAACTTATCGAGCTAGATAAATAATATTTTTTTGAAGAGATTCAACTTTTAAAGGATAGATCGTATCAAACTTTTAGTGAAATCTGACGAAAAGGAGAAGGCCGTAAGGGTGGTAAGGTCTCGGCTTCGGAACCGGAGGGTTGCAGGTTTAAATTGCAGGACCCGATTCCACCGAAGAACCGTCGTGTAAGGGGTCTGTTGCACGTTAAATCCGTCATGACCAAACGTCCTCCCGCTGGTGTGGTGTGGTGTGGAGAGGGGGGGTGTCAGCTAGAGTGTCGTCCTCGTCATCTGACCGCGGTTCAAAATGACGAGGTCCGTCCCAAAATAGCTCTAATGTGTCTTTAAAACGGGACGTTAATATAACTAAACCAAACCAAAATCTGACGAAAAGGAAACCATCTGTTGGCCTGTACTTTCGATGTCTGAAAGCCTGATAACTCGAATTAATAAATGAATAATGAAATTTGGTATGTCATTTTGCTACTAAAATTTTAGTTGTGTGTCCAATTTCGGTTTCATTTGGTCAAAAAAAGTTGTTTAAAAGGGTTAATGATTTTTTTAGATTATTATGAAGAACAGAATGTTTATGACCAGAACTCTGAAAATAAAAATCGGAGCACTTTGCGTTGACGACTTTGGCGAAGATCCAAAATATTATAGGATGGAGATCGCTCTTGTCTTAGAGAATATTGAGAATAGAGAATTAGAGAATATTGTCTTAGAAGAAGGTCTTAAGTGTCAAGAAGACCTTCCTGATATATTTGCATTTTATGTGGTTAATATTAAGAAATAAAGCAAAATTAAAATGATCCATAATAAATAAATGAACGAGGATAATAACCTTCGAATGAAGCAAAATTATAAGAAAAAGTTGAACAGAATTCTTGCTTTGTTGGCTTTCCAACTAACCATTTCTCTTTTACTTATATAAGAAAATAATTAATTCTTTTTGAAGTGATAGCTCGATTGTTTTGAAGATATAATTTCACGACTCCAGTTAAGATTAATTTATTACTTGTTCACATTTTATTTTGATTTACATTTTTACTTTTCAGATGACTATGCAGGAAAATCATCAATCATATACAGTTACTTATGTTTTATGTTAAAGCACACTTTAAAAAAATCTAATGCAACACCGAGAATTCGCCAAATTATTTTATATTGAAAATATAATCCTTTCTTTATATTTATGTATGTAAATTATCATAAACTTATTTTTATATTTCTGTTTATTTCCTTATATCAAATTCAATATATTTGTCCTATCGAATAATTATGTTATTTATTACATATTTGTGAACATATTAAAAAATAAAACAGATGTAAATTATTTTAATTCTTCTTATTCGCATTAAATTAGGGTCCACTGTTGATTGAAGGTAAAATCTCGACTTAAAGGTTGGAGAATTTCAGTGAGGAGATCTGATTCTACATAATACCTGTCATTTATATGGGCCTAATACTTTGAATCTGACATTAAAAATTAAATGCTCTCCTACTGATATGAAGCAGAATTTTAATGAAGGGAAATTACCTTAAATGTCGTCCTCATCATCTAAGCCCGACTGAAAATTATGAAATCTTTCTTCAAAAAATAACGTTGCATTCCTTTAGGGCGATATTTAAATGGCAGAGAAAGTTGAAATTTCAATTACGGTATTGTTTAAAGTCAGACTTCATGAAGATATGCAGATATATTAACAAGATGCATACAGACTTTACATCTTTTATTGCAGCATTTGATACGATTGTTCTATTTCATCAGTATTTAAATACTTCTTTAAAAATTATAATGATAATTTTTAAAGATATAATATTATATTTAATAATAATATTTAAATATACGCCATTATAATGTCTGTCATAATTGATATTTTTTGATGACTTAAATTTACTTTCAGATTTTGATGTCAGTTTCCAGCAGTTTTGGAGTAACCATCGACACTGACAGAGACTCAGTTTGGATGTCTGTATCACCGGTAAGAGTTGCAATTGTATTTGAAGAAGTTGATGCCATAATAGTTGAAAGAATTCGTGCCATAATAGATAAAATTAAGTGTTGATTACTTCTTTAATACAACAATACCGAAGTGACACAGTTACAACACTATTCAAATAAAATAAAAGGAATAAAAAATAATTTAAATGAAAATAAATTTCTAGAGTTATGAGAAAATTATTTAACCTTTTATTGAAATAATTCAATCAAAGCTGTAATGCGATTTTTATATAGACATAGGAGAAAAATAAATTATAATCATATGTAGTGATTAAATAGTCATGTAATGTTTATGCTGAAACTGGTATGTTCATTCCACAAATGAATTATCTTTTAAAGAAAATTCGAATTGAAGAGAAATAATTTCGCATAATCAGTTGATTGCAAAATTCAACTGATTAATTAAAGCGGAATTCAAGGAAAATACGTCATTATTCTTAGAATTATGATCTTTTTAAAAGTATGCAAATTGCATACTCATAAATGTGCATTTACATATTCAGAATTGCCTATTTTTTATATTTTTCCAACTGTATATCTCGAATTTTTTGTCTTTTAATAGATTATAAATAACGAAAAATCCTTAGGTATAACATTTTAAGCAAACTAGTTCAAAATAACCTGGGATATGCAAAATAAATAAATAAAAAAATTAAAAAAAGACCTAAGTGTTTCAATATATCGAAGCTTAACAAATAAATCACTATATTAATACCTTTTTTCATTCAAAATTTCATTTCTGTCATTAACACAGTTATTTTTTTCTAAGAAAAATTAATACTTTTTAAAACGTTCGCCATTAGGATTGATGAAATATAACAAAATAAGGATTTGGAATGTATGCCTTTATTTGTACGTATAATTACAAAAATATAATAGATAAGTAATAATTTCGAGGCAAATCATCCAATAACAAAATAAATTCTGCTAAATAATAATTAAAATATTCAAAAAAATCTGAACAAGTTTAACAAATAATATTAATAAAACAAGCTTAATTCAAAAGATTTTTGGAGCAGTTGAAAAATTAAGATGGATGATCGTTTGCCGAAACATTTCTTTATAAATGAAACATAAATAACATAATGCTGGTGTTCAAATTCTCACCAAATGATACTTAAATAATTCTTAAGATTTTTTTATATTTAATATCTTTTCGCAAGAAGAGTATTATATGTCCAAAACATTTTAAACATAAGAATTTTGTTTTAGTTATTAAAATAAGAATTTGTCAAAGCCTCATGAAACTACATTATTTGCACACAAGGATTTGCTTTTATATTCATTCATACATTTAACACTGTATAAATTCTTCACTATATAATTATAATTTCTAACAAGAATTTTGTATCATTGTTTTATATAATTGCTTAAAAACATCGCAAATCATTTATATATTTTATAATTTTTTTTCTAGTTTTTTCCAAACAAAACTTCGCTTAAAATTTAAGTGAAGTAAAATCTGATACACGCTTTGATTTTTTTCGCGACCACTTTTACATTTATTTTAAAAAGGAAATAAAAATGTCTTAATCTAAAGCAATGTTGTAAAACATGTAGTTTTCCCTTTCCGTTTTAGCAATTGTTTTAATGCCTCCGAGAAAATCCTGGTGGGAATTTGAGATATCGATAAAGATGGGAAAATCTTACTAAAAATGTTTGGGTTTTGCTACATATTTAAAAACTATTTGACGAGAATGAATAAAATATTTAACAAGGATGTTTTAGATTCTGCTCCTTTGCTTTGCATCAATGTTTTTGAGATTTTTTTGAAAATATTTTAACACGTGAATTTAAAAATTATAAGTATAAAATGCATTTTTATATATTTTTAAAAACAATAACATTTTACTGAATTTTTTCTTAAATGTAAAATAAGTATTATTCCTAATTTTTGTTTATATCTTGAAATACATTGCAACTCAAGAACTTTTTACTTAAAATTACAAAATGCTATATCCATTTGAACTGTTTTAGTTTGAAGAATTCATATCGAAAATTATGTGTAAAGGTTCGATAAAATTGAGTCTGTTTACATCTAAATATGAATACTACTCATTCATAAAAACTGTTTCATATATTAAGAGAAAATACATTTTTACAGCGGCAACATTTACAGCTTTAATGTGTGACAGTAAGTTTTGGAGTAAAAAGCATTGATCGTATACATTTTGTTCGATTATACGAGAGAGATCCAAAAACAGTTTACAAGAAGCAGCATTTGGAAAGTAGAAATTGTGGATGGGAATATTGTTACCCAGAGTGAAGACAGATGGCGCTAGTTGTCTTAGACCGGTCGTTAGTGTTAGTACTGAGTCCTGAAACAGCGACAGTAATGGCAAGACGTCTAGAGAAGTGGTCTCGCATAGAGGAGGTGCGAGCCGTGATACTATTTCTATGGGACAAGAATGTGCCCCCATCAGACAAATCGCTGAAGTGTACGGGAGTGAAGCAATGAGTAGACAACAGTTGGCGAAATGGTGTCATTCTTTTGAAGCGGGCTGAGAGATGGCTGGAAACGTTTAGGTGCGAGGTCTGGAGCCACCCACATATAGCTCTGATTTGGCTCCCAGTGACTATTTCCTTTTCCCGGCATTGAAGAAACACTTATGCGAAACAAGGTTCATATCAGACGGCGATATTCAAAAAGGTGCCGAGAAATGGCTCAATAGCTAGGGACCTGATTATTGCCAAGACGACTTAAACAAATTGGTCCAGCGGAGTGATAAGTGCCTCAACAGGTTTAATGATTAAGTAGAGAAGTGACCGCCACATATGCCTCTTAATTACCATTTGTATCCTGTGTCTATCATTGATAAAGCATTTTTGCTTTGTGATCTTTTTTTTTTTTTTGGATCACCCCTCGTACATAACTTTTGGTCATAAATTAATTTTATTTTTTACCCTAGTCATTTCTTTTTGTGATCCTTCGGAACTGGATAAAAAAAAATAGTCTTACATACCTCATTTTCTTATTCGTGTCTTTGCAAAAATGACCGCGGTAATTTTTTTTTCCAGGTGGGATGGGCATCATGGTCAATGTACACCACTCTCCAATTCTTGGGACAGAAAATTGTCCTCTATGAAGGAAACTTTTATTATTTAACCCCCACCTATGTTTGGAACTTGGTGGATAAGCATAAGATTTCTCACATTCTCTTTCCCTCTAGTGTGGTGGATGAATTAGAGAAAAGAAAATACCTTCCAAGTAAGGCAGATACAGGCTGTATTTGATAATGCAATAGATATAAACTTAAATATTTTAATGGAATTATATTCTTGTAACAATTTGTCCAGTTGGAAGTAATTGCTATTTTGTATTTTTATCTCTCATCAATCTATTTCTGAAGATGCTTATCACATGATAAAGGATTTTAGTTTAAATAAATGTATTTGTTATAACAAGAAAAGTATTTATAAACTGAAAATAACATTTTCAAATATCCCTTGGTATATTGAGACAGTCGCTATCTGTACACATTTTCCTTACTTAGAAACCAAAAATTATAATAAAGTAGGTTTTTTTTTGTTTCAAAAACTAATAAATAGATTTAAATTAGCTTTTTTTTATCTATAGCTTGCAACGAATTGCTAAAAAGACTCAGTTTCAAAGATTTATTAGTACAAAAAGTTGATACGATGGCTCACTCTAAAATTTTTGAGAAACACAAAGGGGTTATAACCACTTAACTGTTTTATTTTCTTTACTATCGAATAAGATGACACCTTCTATTTTGGGAATATTTTCTCATTCTGATTAAAATGGAAATCCATTGAATACTTGACTTATATATTCGTTGTAATTTTAATATTGGATTATAATCGTTATGAATGGTTTATTTTTTGCTTACAACTATTAATATTCGATAAACGTATGACACTCAGGCAAAAGAATTAAGTGGTTAAAGTTGTACTTACGAAATTTTAGAAATGTTTAAAATTTAAAGTAGTCTGCTCCAGCATCAATACATTTCTGTAGGTAGAATTTCCAAAGACTAAATGCTAATTTCTTCTGCCTACAATATATTATACGATAAACTACTTGCAATTTGCCAGTAAAAAAGCTTCTTCTAAGCTAAACATTTTCATATTTTCAAGTCTAACCATTAATTTTTTGCTGCCAGTTATCGTCTGCGCGTATCTCAAAAACTGAAGAGTGACCTCTTGTATTTAAATTAAATTTTAATGCAGTGGTGCTTCAGAAAGTTAGACGATTTTAATTCCAATTTTATTTCTTTGGTCTTTTTAACTTATGGTAATGTAATGTTTAAATTTTGTAAAATGTTGTTGAAATTTTTTTGTTAAATAAATTCATACTTTGTATACCAAATGTTTTATTTTACTTGAGCACGATACAATCAAATAAGCAAAAGAAAATATTGTGAGTTGTTTAGTTTCTTTTTTTCTTGCATAATTTTAAAATCACATTATACAATTACATTCGAGTTCACAAATTAGGTTTATTTACTAATTTACCCATTACTTTAAATTTTAGTTTCCAAAGTTATAAAACTTCTAAATTTAAATTTTTATCTATTAAAAAATAAAATAAATTTTATTTATTAATTAAATTTATGCTGTTACACTACGTTTTAGACGCTATTTTGTATATTTCGAATTTTTAGATAAACCAAATTGTTCCTGTGGTTACTTCAATTTCGAGTTAGCATAGCTGTACTGAGTTTTGAGTTTCCGATTTTACAGTATTATAATCTATGAGCGAAATTACCTAAAAACATACTTGCTAATGTATAAAATCTTTTTGAATAGACCTTCAATAAATTGCCCTGACAGCAACGATAACCAGCAATATTTATAAGACAGAGCACTAAGTGCTATCTGTTTCTTAATATTATATTGCGTTTGATTATTTACAGAAGATTTGCATATCACAAAATATGGCGTAAAACTTAATCACAAGCTTACTATTACATTAAATATTCTAATTTCTCATGCTAATACATTTGAATATCTATTGTTTCACTAATTTATTAAAATTACAAATCACTACAATCCTTTGCTGTGGTTTTTGAAAGTTCATCAGAACTACTTTCTGAACATTTTGATACATTTTCATATTCGAAATGATATTTTGATAAATTGATTCCAAAATATAAATTGATTCCAATTTGATAATTGATTACAAAGAAGTGCTTTGCCGCTAATGTAACTAAAGTAATAAACCAAGTGGCTTTTCAATCAACCAAAGTAATTTCTATAGGACGAAACTTAAAAATTGGGTTCTAATTTTCAAAATATATGTTTCACGGTTTTTAAGATAATTATTATTTAAGTTATATATAAGTGAGAATGGATGAACTTTGGTCTTTTAAAAAATAAAAACAGTTTAGAAAAAGAGAATAAATATATGATTTTTTTAATAAAGTAAAGAAAAAATCGGCCACACTTGTGCAATTATAAATATTTGTTTTTAAATTAAAAATGTGAGATGTCACTTTGATAAATAAACAGCAAAAGACTTTAAAATTTTCTAAAATATCGCATTATTAAGACATTTATGAAAGTGCGTTTTCTTATAGACTAAATTTAATTAAAAGGGCAATTTTATTTTAAAACTACTCTTCTAAGTACATTAAACAGTAGAATATTTTTTATTTAAATTAATTTCAGCAGTCTGTTTCGAAATCAGTATTTTCCCCAATCCCTAACAGGTGGCTCTACTTCCATAGAATCCATATTTAATTCATTTAATAATTAATTGATATCTCAGTTCTAAAAATTAATAAATTGTGTTGATATCAAGAATACAAAAGTATACAAAAACTTCAAACCCATGGCACATAAAGAAGTTAGTTAAAAATGCATTTTGTAATTTTATCTTTAGAAGAATGAAACAAGTAAAGTTAATTAAAAATGAGTAAAAATAAAAACTTCTATGAAGCAATTTATATATATAATATGAATTAATTTATATGTGTATTTTATTCTTTTTTAGCCGAGAAGCATGATCTTTCTTCACTGAAATATCTAATGGCTGGTGGAAGCGTTGTCAAACGCGGAAGTTTCGATTTTATGAATAAGATACTACCACATGTTTTATTTTCTGGTGCTTATGGTAATTTTTTATAAAATTTATTTTTTAGTAAAGACTTAATGATTGTAAATTTTTTAGAAGTTTTTAATGAAAACGCTTACGGAAATTTCTTTCTCTTGTTTTACGTTAATTATGAACGTTCAGTTTTGCCGTTTTACTTAGGAAGAGTATGCATTATTATTGTGAAAAACTTTGATCTCGATTTTTTTATGTCCCTCCATATTTTTGAGCATCCTGAACCTGAACATATTAATGCTTGCTTGTAAATACGCTTATTCAATATGATAGCAAACTAGACTGATGACATTTGGTATATGGTATTTATAACAAAAATGCAGAATTTCATGAAATTTTATATAAAATACGTGTATTGCTATTTTATCTATACCTACATGAGAAATTTAACTCAAATAGCTATACAGGTGAAATTTAGCGTTCAATTTTTTCATTCAAAGTGTAATATGTATTAAATATTGGATGAAAGCAGTCGATGAGTCAGTCTATCGATCTGTTTTTTTCAATGTGAATAAAATATTCAAAAACAATATGACTTAAATAAATGAAACTTTATGCTTATCTTGGATCAAAAGTTAGTAAAATTTTCGAAATTAGCAGAAAGGAAGAAGTCTAAAACACACCTGTGGGTTTTTCCATTTATAACGAAGCACACAATGAAACATATCAGATCAGTATGCACTATGTGTTCCAACGTGTGACTCATCTTCGTGTTTAAAATTTCCTCAGAAATTCATCATGGAGAGAAGAAAAAATGCTCTTATTAGAGGAAATAAGCAGAAAGTTCCATTTTGGTTACCAAAAGGTAGAGAGCAGAAAATTTCCATTGACACTATATATAAAAAAAACAATTTAAATTTCCGAAAAGCACATTTGGCAAAAACATTAATATAAAATTCTGAAAATAATTGGCAGAAATTTCATGTTATTATATGTTAACATTAACATTTGTGGCCTACTTATTTCATACATGTTATTACTTGATAAAATTGCAGATATCTATTTGATAAATAAAAAAGAAATGTTCCTTTGAAAACGGCCGTAACCACTGTTTACAAAAAATGATTTTTTGAACTCAATGCAGCTATACTTACGTTGCCCTAAATAAATAAATAAAATAAAATAAAATACTTTTAAGAAACCAAACAAACGAAATTCAGATTTTAGAGGTGTTGGAATAAAAAAAATAACCGCTTTCTTCTGTGTTATTTCTAGGTTGCACTGAAGTAATGGGGTGTTGCCTTGTAACAGAAATGACGCTACCTGTTTATAAAGCAGAAATTAATGCGTCCTGTATAGGAACTGCTGTAGAAATAGTCGATGAATCAGGTATTTTTTCTTTTGAGACACATTGCTTAACTTTGTTCAACTTTAACCCCTTCATTTAAGTTTGTCATGAATTGAAATGTAGTCATTTATACGATGTCAAACGTCCTTTATTTTTTTTATTAATAATCTATTTAAGAATATTTTAAGATAAATGTATGACATAGAAATTTTTAATAAATTATTTTCCTAATCATATTCATTGTTATATATCACTGCCTTTCCATGCTTTTAGTCACTGTGAGTTGTTACTCTGTTGAAAACGTGTTACTCTGCTACAAATGTAACAGCCAATATTCATATGTATCCGTAATAATTGGCTATGATTTTCCTCAAAGTCTCTAATTTGACTGTAATTTATCTGAATATTCAATATACTTAACATTTAAAAAAACAATAAAAACTTCTAATAATCGTTTAAGATTCTGGCGGAAAACCTATGTAAGAATATTTTCCATGATAAATCGAATAAATATATTAACATATTTTTCCATAGAAAATATCTTCTACTAAAAAATTCATCTAATAAAAGTAACAAATGAAAGGAGTAGGAAATAGATGAGAAATATTATGCAATAGGAAACGATATGTTGAATTTCAGTAATATCCAAATGTTTATTTAAGAAGATGCTAAAGCACATTTCAATAGAATTTGTTGCAATTTTTATGACTTATAGAATTTTAATAAATACCTTAAAATTTATTAAAATGATGAAAATAAAATTCTTAATTGATATTATTCCACCGTAAATAAATTTTGAAGAATTGGATAGAGGTTTATAATTTTAATTGAAAAATGCATTAAATTACATAATTTTGCTTCAGTCAATAAATGTGTAGCTGAAAAATTATGAAATTCATTAGTCATATTAGTCATGTTTAATAAAATATTTTTGTCATGCTAACATTTAAAACATAAAAGTTCAATTTAATGAGATCAAAAGTGGCCGAATATTGAAGCCAATAATTTATTTAATTTTGATTAATTGAGAACCATGCCCAATAATTGGATAATCTTACTTAAGCCAATTGTTGAAATCGTCGAAAATAGTGACATTCAAAATTAATTGTCAGTTTTTGTCCCAGAAGAGTGATATTTCTTTGTTTAAATTCCTACTGTGTCGAGAAAAATTCTTTAAATATGTCTAATGGGAACAAGGATCTGCAAAAAATACAAACTTTATAATTTTTTAACTATACATTTTCTAATGGTAAAATAACGTGAAATATAATTCTTTACGTTACTTAAAGAAGTTTTAAAATTGGACCTATAATAGCTTTTAGAATTAGATATGGAGCCATAATTTGGGTAGGCACATTCTTTATTTCATAAATGAAATTAAATATTAAATTGCTTTTAAAATTTAAGTCAAAATTATAAAAATTGTACATTTAGACTGAAAAATAGGAGGAAAAAAACTAGCTAATCATTGACTTCTTATGAATAATAAACATGATAAAGGGAAATATATTTACAACTACGCCATTAATAGGATCATCAAAAATATTTTAGAATGCAGTTTTTAATATTTAGGCAAATATAAATTCAACTTATACATAATAAATTGTACGGATTTTTTTAGTTTTGTTATATTAACGCCCCGTTGTAAAGAAATACTAGGGCTAATTTGGGACGGACCTCGTCATTTTGAACCATGGTCAGATGACGAGGACGACACCTGAACTGGCAGCCCCCCCCCCTCCACACCACACCAGCGGGAGGACGTTTGGCCCTGACGGATTTAACTTGCAACTGATCCCCTTACACGACGGTTCTTCGGTGGAATCGGGCCTCGAACCTGAAACCCTACGGCTCACGAACCGAGACCTTACTATCAGGCTTACTACCATGCTCATAAATTGTACGCGGAGATACCACTCCAGACATATACTTGTTGGAATGTATAACCGGAACTGTCTTCTAAACAAGATATAAAATACATTAAAATGCAAAAAATAGCAAATAAATTACATTTTTTTTTTACTTATTTGTAATTTACACAAACAGCGCATGCACACATCAATAATTCATATCGAATCAAGTTCGTTACATGCTTTATAGTGGCGATGCATTGTTCATTAAAATCTTTATAAAATACTAGACAAAATAAAACCTCTAAAGAACTCTGCGATATAGAAACTTATGTTGTTTTGAGACTGTTCTCTGTACCGTATAAAATTATTGCTGAAGTGTATCTATAGTCCTGTTCAACTGCATCCTTAAACGCATTTAACTGCTGTTACGGAGAATTCACCTTTTCTTTAAAAACAAAAACGTCCATGATTGAATGATTGATTTTTCTGGATTCTAAAATATATTATAGAAACTATACAGTTGAGATTTTTCTTCGTTTATTTAATTAGCTATAGATTTATATTCCTAAACACATCTTTTTTTGAATTTATAGGTACAAAGGTGATGGCAATTCAGAAAAACTAGTTTAATTACACTCGTTTCTATGTTATTACTTTCTCGTATATGTAGTATAGAGAAAGTATAGTAATCGTCGAAAAATTCGAACTGGAAATATTGACGAATCTCCATATTTTAGAACTCCCTCAGTTTAAAAAAAGCACATTTTTGGAAAATGTCCATGTGTCTGTTTGTGACGAAGAACTGACGACTCAAAAACAAGGTGAGGAAGATGATTGAAATTTCGTATACTGTCTTTACACCAAATTTGAAGATATTCTTCAAATTTTGAGCAAAAACTATTCAGATTAAGTCCGTCAGTCCATCTGTTTGAATATAAGCTAACTACAAAACGAAGAGAGATAGATAAAGAATATTTGGCACACATTTAACAACTAAAGTGTAGATATCTGTCAAATTTTGAGCCAAATCCATCTACGGGTTGGCTGTCTGTCGGGCTGACTTTTTTTATTTTTTGAAATAAGTAAATGCAATAGTTGAAAACGTCTGACTTTAATATAAAAAATTTGGTATGAGAATTTGTGATTACAAATGCAGTTTTGTATTAAATTTTTATTTCATTCGGTTAAAAAATATATGCCTAAAACACAAATTCAATTTTTGGACATTATTAACGAATGCCAGTGCTTAATCGCCAAATAACTCGCCAAGGATCACACGATTTTCAGTAAAACTGCTAAATTCACGCCAAAAGTTACTATTTCTTAAATACTGTACGCCTATGCTATGAAAGGTATTCTCTCGCATGGCAAATTTATTAGAGAGATGCAAGACAGCTTTGGGAAGACTACTCTCGCTGGGTTTTATTAGCCGTTTGAAATTTGATTTATAAAGTTTAGTGTTATGCTTTATTTATTATTTTTTATTTAATATTAATGAATTATTATTTTATTAATGAAAGAACTATCTTTTCTTTCATGGTTCTCCATGTAGCATGTTTAAAAATTTATATTTATGTAATTATATACTTTTCTGATTATATGTTAATTTGTTTTCTGCTTTTTAATATTTAACTTGTTTAATTTTCTATTTTGGACACTTTTCAATTGATATTTTTTGATGTTGTGGATAGGTTCTGCTTGTTTTTGGGGTCATTGATTTTTTTTCTTTTAGTTCAATATTTAGTAATTTTTATTGAATCATTTTCGAACTACCAAATTCTTGCAAAATTATTATATTTATATTTTTATTATACAGTTATATTTTTATATGTAAATGTACGTTTTATACTGTATTGTTATTGTAACAGCTGTATTGTTATATTTGTTGTACTTATTTTATTTCTGAATATCTTACTCTGTTAAATTTTAAGTATTGCTATCATTAATTTATTATTTATTTGATATATTTTATGGTATATATTTATTATTGTCAGGGATTCTTTTTGCTAGAATGTTCCCCTCCCGAAGGGTCAATTAATGCTCTAAAACCAAAGGGGTGAACTGTCTCTCTTGGGTGGATAAAACTGTTGTTTTCAACCCTTGCTTTCTTAGATAATTTTGTCTTATTAGCGTATTTCATATCTCGCTTAACACTTTGTAAATTGAATTTTTGATTATTTTGTAATACCAAATAGTTTGATGCAGAAAATATTTATAATTTAGAATGCATTAAAAATTAAATGGTACTTTATCTCTATAAATCGAAGTTTTTAAGTTAATTTTTATCTGTTTTATTTAAGGCCACTGTGGCCTGGGGGTAAGGTCTCGGCTTGTGAACCGTAGGGTTTCAGGTTCGATACCCGATTCCACTAAAGAATTGTCTTGTAAGAGGGTCTGTTGCACGTTAAATCCGCCATGCCAAACGTCCTCCCGCTGGTGTGGTGTGATGTGGTGTGGAGGGGGGATGCCAGCTCATGTGTTGTCCTCGTCAACTGACCGCGGTTCGAAATGACGAGGTCCGTCCCAAAATAGCCCTAGTGTTGCTTTACAACGGGACGTTAATATAACTAAACTAAAACTAAACTTATCTGTTTTATTAAAATTCAGAATTTCCTTCAATATGAGAATTGAAGGAAACGGCATTTTTCTTTTCTGTGTATTGGTCAATTTTCTACTTTATATTCTAAATAATTTCTACATCAACAACAAAAATTTTCTTCCTTTTTTGTTGTGGGATTATTCTATTTATATATTTAATATCAATTTGAAATTAACTATTTGGTAATTAAGAAATCAAAAAATTTCGGTCTCGTAAAAAGATAGTCACCAACCAGCTGCAATTCTAAATGAAATTAAAAAAAACATTATAGATCCTTTCTAACTGATCTCTAAAAGATTCGTAAAAATATAATCTTCTGGTTGCCATGAAGCATATGATCAAATACTCGGTCATTTTTAATTAAACCTCCTTTTAGAGCTATTCCACTGCTTCTAGTTTAATGGTCAACCATGGGATAGAGATCTCATAATCATAACCTCCTTTCAGATATTTCTACAGTATTTGTATCACATTTGAAGAAAATATATTCTGAACGATAGAGAGTAAATAGTATTTATACAATATTCATATAACTATTCCTACCAATCCTAGATTTATCAATATAAAATAATAAGCAAAAGGAATGATAATTAGCAATGAATCTGATTCATCTTATCAAAATATATATATTAAATTTCTTTAGAATTATTTTGCTGAAATTTGTTTTCTAATTATAATTAGAGTTTGAAAATTGCTTTCTTCAGGTAATCCAGTCATTGGTGAAGTTGGTGAAGTCGTCCTTTCCAAACCTATTCCTGGTCTTGCTCTTGGATTGTGGGGTGACACAGATGGTTCAGCGTTTCGTGAGAAATATTTCTCGAAATATAAAGGTAAGTGTTATAAATACAAATGAGACATAGAGTTTGTTGAAAACTACAAAACTACAATTGAAACGAAAAAATTTAATGATCAGGTAAGGGTTATAAATACAAATGAGACATAGTTTGTAGGAAACTACAAATGAAACGAAAAAATTTAATGATCAGGTAAGGGTTATAAATACAAATGAGACATAGTTTGTAGGAAACTACAAATGAAACGAAAAAATTTAATGATCAGGTAAGGGTTATAAATACAAATGAGACATAGTTTGTAGGAAACTACAAATGAAACGAAAAAATTTAATGATCAGGTAAGGATTATAAATACAAATGAGACATAGAGTTTGTAGGAAACTACAAAACTACATATGAAACGAAAAAAATTTAATGATCAGGTAAGGGTTATAAATACAAATGAAACGAAAAAAATTAATGATCAGGTAAGGATTATAAATACAAATGAGACATAGAGTTTGTAGAAAACTACAAAACTACATATGAATCGAAAAAATTTAATGGTCAGGTAAGGGTTATAAATACAAATGAGACATAGAGTTTGTAGGAAACTACAAAACTACTTATGAAACGAATAAATTTAATGATCATCAAAGTTATAAAAACAAAGAATTGTTCAAAAATTGAGCTATGTCAAAAAATGTTATTTGATTATATATATATGAAAAATTCATAAGTTCAGTGTGAATAAAAGATCAATCAAAAAAAATTTCGAATTAATAAAACAAATTTATTTTATATATTTTTACACTTCCTACTGAAATTTATTTTATATTTAATGAAGAATACAAATTAAATTTAAAACTTTATCTCCTAAGTACTAAAAGTTCGATTATTTTCTGATACGTAGCTTGTCAGAAAAGAAGCAGCACAATGTAGTAAAATTCTTACTTATGTGCACATCATAACAATGGAGCAATGTTTGGTGAAAATTCTCGGCATTTCTAGGAAATAACGTAATAGCGAAAGAGATTTTGCAACATGCTCAGTATGGCTTTTATTCTAAAAATTCCTAAATTGCTACAAGTTCTCCATTTGCAATCAGAATTGGGGCTGACATCGCAATTACAGACCTGTTGAAATGCTCCCTCTGGCTCAACTGATTGGCCTTTTTGACCATATTTTCCATGAAGAGTTTTCTTTTGTTTTTATATTTTCTAATATTTCTAAAAGCCTATTATTTAAAATTTAAATTGACTTATATTAATAAGATGATACTTTAGTTATCAATATTTGCATATTTTGAAAGAATATTGAAGATAATAGTTAAACTTAAAACAAAGAAACACATTATTTTTTTAAATTTTATTCACATCTGCTATTTTAAGTAAAAAATAAAATTTGACAAAATTTTGTCTGAAGATAAATTTTTAATAACATGCACGGTATTCGAAAAGAATCTTTACACGTTTAAAAATTATCAAAAAAAAAACATATCCTACTCTTTTTCTTATTTTCAATAAATAAAATGTAAAATATTTTTATTTACTTTTTAAAAGGAAATGAACACTAATTAGCATTGTTAATTAGCGTTAACATAACCTGTCGATTAACATTGTTTTTCTTGTTTCAACATAGCTTTTACCTACAAAGTACTATAAATTTTGCTTGGTTTATAGAATTTAAATCCATAATGCAAGTAGTGTGACTTTCAGTCTACATATAATAAATGTTCACTTTCTTTTCTCCCAGTTTATGGATCATATAACAGATTTATGACGATGTGTTCATGTTTCAATCCTCCATAGCGTTTGGCTGGATTTGATTCATTGTATCATATGTTAAATGTGTACTAATAATGCTTAGAATGAAATACTCTAAGCATTGACGGAAAAAAAAGTCTGTGAAATTTGTGACTTTTGTATTCAAAAACAAAAGTGTGAATTTTTGCTGTGTTTTCATTTATTAATTTTTTTCAAGTACAAAGATACTTTTTTGACAATCTGTATTTTAATACTGCCTTTGGAAAAGTGAATTAAATTTAATTGACATTAACTGCAAAATCTCCATAATATTATCATGTTATAGTTGTTTCTGTTATGGATTAAGAAATGATTTTAAAAAATGTCGTTAAAAGATAAATAAAAAAGATGTCGTTATTAAAATTTCAGTGGAAAAATTACTTTTTCTTTTACCAAAGGAATATCACTAAACACTTATTGCAAGTCCAAGAAAAAAATAAAAACTGCATATATGACTTCCAAGGTATTTAACTGGCCATTCGGCAATACATTTCTGTTATTTCTTGGCACATTGTTATTACAACAAAAATTAAAATCTGAATTTGATATCATAACGTTTTTGGAAGTTGTCACATTTCCCCCATTTTCAAGATTCTTTATTCTTTTTGCAATTATTCTGTCGTTTTTCATTCACACATATTTCTTCCCTGATTCTGCAAGACATGGTATCTTCCTTATTACCACGGACAAACTTATTTATCAAATAAGCTAAACATATCATAGAAAATTAATTAACATAATAATCTCCTGAAACATAATTAACATAATCTCTCCATAATGTGCCCTGCCTTATAATTTTAAAATCTCGCTCTTCTTGCAGGAATATTCGCCATGGGTGATTATGGAATAATCAATCCTCTTACCAAAGGCTGGATTATCTGCTGTAGAAGGTACGGTTAATATTTTAGAAGAAAATTTAAAATATTGTGGAGTTATTTTTATTTTCTTGCCATAAATGTGTCAGACTAGATGAATTTTTGACAGATTTAATCATTTACTCAAATACTTTGGATTAAAACCAAAACTAAGTTGAAAATCTAATAGGTACAAGAGAGAAAGACTAAATTTTTAAATAAAAGTTAATGTAATAAGCTTTATATTTTTAAAGCAGTGACCACAAAAATTATGTTTACAAAAGATTTTATTTTTTATATTTTTAAAAATCATTTGAATATATTTTCATTTTGATTAATCTTATTATTTTTATTCAAAATGCATCAACAATGTATACCTTATAAAAATTGAATGAATGTTGAATGTACCATGAATGTAATGTTATACAGATCAGATCTTAGGTCTTAGATCTGATCTTGACACAGACATACTTTAAAGGATGGAAATGAGCACCATAAAGCATTTTTTTTAAATCTTAGATGACTAACTACTTTATAACTAAGATAAATTTTAGAATTTTCAATAACATTTTTGAAAGTACTTTTAAAAAAATATAGAATTTAACATATATATTTCATTCATGTGTAATTCATATATACTTTCTATGATATCAGTTTAATTATTGTATAAAGTTTTCTCTGTCATTGACAAAGTTTTAAAGATATTGTGTATATTACGCATGAATATTTTTCATTAATGCAATAAAAGTCAAATTAATTAAATTAATTTAAATCATTTTTCTTCTGCCAAAAATAATATTAATGCTATCATCAGCTATGCCATTTTCATTTAAAATTGTTTTATTTTGTCAAATTTTAAAGAATTTATTCTTTAATATAATTTGCAACATTTATTATGATGAAGAACTTTATTCATAGGATTATATTTCGCTATGTCACTGTTAAGTGGTTCATACAGGTTTGCTTATTTTATTAAGTGCAATTTTCTTTCATTGCGATATTTATTCTTTTCATTATTTCAATCTAAAGTATGAATTTTTTATTTTA
Organism: Argiope bruennichi; assembly: GCF_947563725.1. Lineage (NCBI taxonomy): Eukaryota > Metazoa > Arthropoda > Arachnida > Araneae > Araneidae > Argiope > Argiope bruennichi. The sequence goes on from NC_079160.1 coordinate 29,338,930, forward strand.
TTTATATGTTAAACAAACTAGCTGGTCACCGAAAATGGATAGTTAAAGAGAGAAAGTAGCGTTTTATCTATCTGTCATCTATAATCTGTTATTAATGCTCATATTATTGTTTCATTGGTTTCTTATCAATCAAATCCAATTTGATGTTATTAAAATAGTAAACTGTTCTTTGTGCAGCGATGAGACATTGAAGCAAAGAGGATGCCGTTTTGGTAGCTCAGAAATTTACAATATTGGCAAGTAATTTCTTTTAAAAATATATTTACATTATATTGGAAAATTCTGAAAATAAATTTGAATTAAAAATCGCATATAACTACATATTTAATCTGCCATAGAAATCTGTATTATTTTAGCTGTATATCAGTATTCAATTTAGAATCAGTGTCCCTCAAAAATTACAAGTTTGGTCAACATTGTTTTGTGAAGCACATAATTTTGAATTTTCTATCATATTGGGCTAGTATAAACTAGAAAATGAATTAAGATAAATGAATTAAATTTTTCACTTTTTAAAAATTATCCACTAAACTTGAATCACAATTTTATAAGCCTCTCATTTGAAGAGAAATTAATTATGGATAAATTTTATGAATGCATATATATGTAAAAAACATAAATGTGAAAAACAGATTATATTATGACTTCAATGACAATGATAAAAATTTTAATTGGAGTTATATCCCGCTCGGATAACTAATTTAAGATCGGGAAAATTCTTATTAAAAATATCGAAATTTGTTTCTAACGTAATTATTCAAAGGCAGCAAATTATGTTTTTATACTTTAAATACAGCAACGTTACGTATAATTTATGTATTTTCTTACTGTATTAAATTATCCTTGATTGAACATGACTTTCAGAAGTTTTGCTGTCTGTTCTAATTTACCTTTGATTATTTTTACTTTTGTTTGTGTGTTATTTTTCTTTTTTTTGAAAGCTATTGGGGTAACTCGATTTTGGATAAATGAAGATCTAGAGCATTTCTATCTCGTGCAATTAATCAATGACAAACAGGCACTTACAAATACAATGGATATCTTAATTGAAAGCTCAAATCCTAAAAAATTATAATTTCAAGGTTATCTGCAAGATCTTGAGCCTTAGATAGAATATTATTATGAATATATAATACATAATCGATTTCAAACTTATTGTAGGTTAGAAGGCAGTTTCGAAGATAATGAAGACACTTTGCATTTTTAAAGTTCGCTTTATTTCCATCCCGGGTAGGCATAATTTATTTACAAGAAGGCGCGGACAAGGCATGCCGCACACAGCGTGTCACAGGAGCTGATTAGCGTAAAAAGAGAGAGAAATAAATTATCCCTAGTCTTATATAACATGAGATATTGATTGGGAAAATATTTTTTCACAGTACTTATGTTATTAAGATTTCGATAGGGATTTCTCACACATGTCAATTCTGATAAGGGAAACACAGGGATCTTTTAAAAGAATGTGCTTGCTGGACATTTTTCTATCCCTTCACGCAGAGCGTGTGTTAAAGTGCAAATGTAAGCATTTTTACAAAGCTTCTCTTGAATTAATTAAGTAGAAAAAGTGGAATGGGATCAGGAAGTAAGAGTATATTTTAGAATGACTTTGATATGGGCTAAATTAACCTGAAAGTTAGGAAATTAATTAAGTTTAAATTAAATTTTAATATATATATATATATATATATATATATATATATATATATATATATATAAGAGAGAGAGAATCTCTGTAGTCCAAGTCAATGACCCTTGATTTTGGTGTTAAATCGGACGAAAAAATAAAAGCTCTAGAAAATTTAAGAATTAAGGCCTTTTTATTGTTAGGTTCCAAGACATGGAGACTTTTCTTCCATGTCTTGTGGAAGAAATTCCATGAGGTGATGGAAGTAGATGAGACAATATTTCTCTGTCTGCCCTAAAGTTCTGCATTGCTGCCTCATTGCGGCGGGGGAGTGTTCCTGGGTGGAATGGGCGAAGTACGTTGGGAGAGTATTCTCCTGGTAGGGTCACCCAAGGCGTGAAGGCCATTCCATTATGCTCAGCTAAATGCAATGCAGGCATGAGGCAAAGTCAGACTTCAGCCTTTGGTGCCTCTAATTCCTTGATCTCTTGAAGCTGCATTTTAAGCCCTTTTATCATGACTCGCCGATTCTGGCTCATGGACTTGGTTTGATGTTTACTGCCAACCAGGTGGGATAAGCCACAACGCATATTTCTCTGTTTCTCTGGAGTGCTGCTTGTAGAGAAAACTGGAAGTGGTAGAGATTGAGAGCTTTACATAATATCGTTACTTTTACTTAGATAATGATTTACTATCAACTTGTGTTATTAATTTCTACAAATCCAGTTCTTTTGTATATATTGGATATGTTTTTATGTATTTTATAATGATTTCTGGGTTATCCGCTGAATAAAGCGTCATTTTCCATTATCCATTTTCGGATTCGAACTTTTATATCGACTTTTTAAATCCATTTTTGTTATTTATCCATTTTATTGTATTAATATTTATATCCATTTATCAATTTTAGGAACAGATAATTTTTTCCTGTTTCTTAGTTTGACATATTGTTTCTATAAATTTTTAAATTTACTTTATTAAGAATGATCACAAAACATAATGCAATAGCTTTTTACAGAAAAAGTACTCTAGAATCTGTCTAAAGTAACAAAAAAAAAGCGATGATTATTTTATTAAAATTCATTTTTTTAATGAACAAAATGACTCTAAGCTGTATGATTGTTACAATTTTAATGTCATAATTATGTATTATAAATAATATTTCTAATAATTAATGTATTTGCGTAGTAATTAATTATAAGATAATTAATAATTGTTTTATTTAATCTCCATATTTTCATCAATTTCTTTCTTCTTATTTTTTTTCAGTCGAAAAATTTCCGGAGGTTCGGAACAGTCTCTGTGTTTCCCATTACAACAAGGACATGGATGAGAAAGCTGTTCTGTTTCTAAAAATTAAAGAAGGTTACAGTTACAGTGAAGAATTAGTTAACAGAATAAGAAAAGCTATAGCAGGAGAATTAACAGTTCGCCATGTGCCTGATATCATAATCGAAACGCCAGATATACCGGTTTGTTGCTCATATCTTACTAGATTTTTTAATTAACGAAGAAATCTCTAATATTTAATATTTTGAAATATAGAAATTACTAATTATTCAGATTTACGTTTATAAAAATTATAAAATTTTGCTAGAATTTCAAAACGGACGTTATGAAAAATGCGTTCATATTATAAAATGATTGCATAAGTTCGTGTCTGTTCTCTTAATAAATTTCAAACAAGCGAATTTTAAACATAATTTTATTTTCGCTCAAGAAAGCCTTTTTACTATAACATACATGAAGAGAAATGAGTGATGAGGGGAGCAGGATGCGGTACTCAAATATGGAGCTTGGGAATGTATCCACGCTTTTTTTATGACAAAAAGAGGTCAAATTATCATTTTTTATTTCTTCCAGATATTTCTCAATTGTTATTCTACGACTTTTTTCCTATTAAAATATAATACTTTCATCAGCGTCGGAAGACTGCCCTGATCTTGGTTAAACTTCAAGTGTAAAATTACTTGCGGCGAATTGGATTGAGCGAGGATAGAACTTGGGACCTCGTGGTTCGCAGCCCAGTAACATGACTATGATACAAAAGCAATTGCTCGGGTAGCGTAATTGTTAACTGGCTTATAAGCTTTCACCACAGACTCTCCCTCCAGTGAGTCGGAGGTGAGACGAACGATATGGCTGTTGAGTGGTGATGTATTTATTGGCTGTTGAGTATAATGCGCCTGTACCCAGTTGAGTAGCGCCAAGCGTTATGGAGAGCAAGCGTGTGTGCGTGAGTGGTTGCTGTTGCTGCGTCAAGTGAGTTTGACGACTTTGGTTGCGGGTAGATGGCGCCACAACAGCTGTACGAAGGTTGAAGTTTCATCGTCCGAGGTCACCAATGTGACGGATTGAGATGAGCGGGGATAGAACCTGGGAACTTGTGGTTAGTAGTCCAGTAACATGACCATGATACAAAAGCATTTGCAACTTATCTTTTAACTGGCTTATAAGCTTTCACCACACACTATTCCCAGATTTACCAAATCTATTTTTCTTAGTCTGCAGAGTAAAAACACAGTATAAATAAACAGACGAATATTTTTTGTAAGTACTCCAGCACTCGTACCATTCTGAAATTTCTATACAGTACACTCCCGACTGTGACGGAAGGACAGGCCGGGTAACAAAAAGCCGGATAACCTGGAATTCTATGAATTCATTTCATTGCCCATTAATATCAGAAGACAAAATTTTTATCTAAAAATCACTGTTATAATACGTTTTTTCTCATTTCTTATTGAACACTAAGCCCTTAATTTATATCAATGTGAACGTAGCCGCATCCCGGTGAATCATAGAAGCAGTTGCCGCCAACCTGTCGAGTTAAAATAGAAGACTCTGTACTAAACTCTTATATATGTTTATATACTGCACTGCACGTTATAAGAATTTACTAGAGAAAAAGTAAGTAAAGAATATAAACTGTTCACATTATAACATAAATTCTGTAATGCCTAACTGAAATGCAGGAAACATAAACAAAACATTAATGCAAATCATAGGCCTAATTCTTAAAAAAATTGGCTCAAACTGATTTTATTTTTCACTGACAAATGATTACACATATATGAAAAGATAACCCTAAGATAAGAGTCAAAACAAACCGTTTGTAGGTTTTGAAAAAGTCCTTAATAGATGACTTAATTGACGCCTTGCCTTCCTCATTTAATTACGATAAAAGAAAAGTAGGCCGGATAGTAAGAAAGCCGGATAGTCGCGACCCGGATACTCAGGGATATACTGTCTAAAATGAGTCTTATTTGCCTATCTTTAAAAATCTGTAGTACTAAAAATGGACTTATTTTTTTAATATTCAATACTGTAGAGACACAAGACACTTTTATCTTTGAAATGCAAGGTACGCAGCCAAACAAACCATCACTATTTCCCTGTAAAGTACACTCTGACGTTATCTATGAAGATCGGGCAAGAATTTTTACAATGACCATGCAGGAATCAAATCTTCTAAGATGATACTTACTTACTTAGTTTAGATTCTGTTTAAAAGTGTTTGTTATTTTCACATGTAAAAAAAGCATATATATTTCTCATATACGCATATAATAACAAAATATTGTAATCGTTAAAAAAATTCGATGTCATTATGTTAATGAATCGCAAGTTTTGGAAAGCATTGAATTAAAAAAATCATTTAAACACTAAAGACCTAACTGAGCTCAGCATCACAAACATTCAAGCTAGATAAATTAAATTTAATATGGAGTTTAAGCAGCTAATTTACAGAAATCTATGAATTTTGACCGAATGCAGCTAATTTACAGAGCATCTATGAATTTTAACCGAATGCAGCTAATTTACAGAGCATCTATGAATTTTGACCGAATGCAGCTAATTTACAGAGCATCTATGAATTTTAACCGAATGTAGCTAATTTACAGAGCATCTATGAATTTTAACCGAATACAGCTAATTTACAGAGCATCTATGAATTTTGACCGAATGCAGCTAATTTACAGAGCATCTATGAATTTTAACCGAATGCAGCTAATTTACAGAGCATCTATGAATTTTGACCGAATTTCATGTATTGGAATGTTTATTGTCTGTCATTGTAAGATAAAACGAGTTGTGAATATTATATCACAAAAAATTAACTAAATGGATGAAATTTGGATTATGGAATATGGTTTTAACACTAGACCTGTAAATTTTATAGGAAATATTATTTAAATATGACAGCATGCTACTGTTTGTCAGGTTGTCTTTTATGAGGGATGTCAGTGCATTAATTCGAAAATTTCACAAGTGTATATACTGAATTTGATATCGAATATTGAGATCAAAACTGTAAATTTATGCCAGATTTTAAATAGGCACAAGGAAGTGATACAATATACAAACTCTCGAGTTTTTTCACTTTGCTACGAAGTCAAACACAAAACGTTTTGTAAGTATACAAGAAGAATATTGTTCTCGATTGACCATTGCAATGCTTTATTTTCCTAAATTTGATAAACAAGATAGTATAAAAAAAGAGTTTAGCATAATAGTTAAATCAATCACTTTCCTTCCAGGTAGGATGAAATTATTATTTTCAATTAGTTCCACATGAAAGTTATTGTTAAAATGCATTTAAAAAAGCACACATTGAAATGCATAGTAAAACGATTATTTTACAAAATGGTGTACAAATTATGTCTTATCATTTTTTCTTTTTTATTCATCTTAATATATTTTAAGTTTGTTAGAAATAGTTCCCTTTTGCCTCCAATATCAATAATTAATCTCATATTATTTTTTCTCTTTTACTCAGTATTTTTATTGTATTATTTAGCCTTCGTTGTACTTTTTTTTGCAGTACAACCTTAATGGAAAGAAAATGGAAATAATTGTAAAGAAAATCATCAATAAAATGAATTTTAGTTATGAATCCATTGCAAACCCTGAGTCCTTGCAATACTATTGTAATGTGCCAGCACTGCACGAATGTTAGTTCACTGTACAAGATAAAACACTGAATAAATTTTACTCCTTTGAAATAAATGTTTTTGAAGGAATTTATCAAAATTAATTTTGATTTTAATACCAATTTTTCTTGAAGAATTACAAAGCCATGGCAGTAAACAACATGAAACGCAAAATGATCACCGTGAATTTCTCGTTACTTTACTTCACCGATTATGTGGATGAAATAAACAAAAGCAGTGGAAAATATAATCTTCGATAAAGAAAAAAAACTGAACTCCTTGGTTCAAAACTGACTTCGTTTAGTTTATGCTAAAGTTTGAACTCTGTGAAAATATTCCTTTAAAAATTTGAATTTTTTTATTTATCGATTAATTTATAAGACAAACATATCATTATTACGAATATTTCAAATAATAAATAAGATGCATTAAAATTGAAAAAAAAAAAACATGATTGATTCTCGCAATTTTTTAAAAAAATATTATCATATGAAAGAAGAAAATGAATAGAGATATACTGTTTTATATCAGTTACCCAATTCTCGTGCATCATGAGCTATTCGGTTATTTTTTGAATGAATAATATTTGAAAAAAAAATGCTTTTCAAATGAACAATGTCAATTTTTTCCTATAAAGTTCAACTTAATTTTTAAATCAATCTCAGAGATAAGCAGTTAAACTTTCATTTCTTTATCTGTTCATTCAAGATCAAGGTTTTCTTATTGAAGGAAAAAATTAATTTTATTTATAGAGGAACGCATTTGAACACCTGTTTCCTGGTAGTGTTTAATAGCATTTAAAAGCAAATTATCAGCGGCTTGTTTTATGCGGAATGTTTTGTTCATGCAGTTTTCAAATATATTGCGAACAAAATATGCAAACCGATATTTGATATACTTTCAGAATTTGCTTAGATGCTTTAAAGGAACCATCTTCCTCTATTTCATGTCCACTACTCTAAATAATGAAATATTTTACGTAATTATTCCATTCCATTAAATTATTTTCCATTAATTATTCCATTAAAAACATTCTATTTTGTATGAAAAAATTGTAAAAAAACAACATTTTTAAAATGGTATAATGCAAAAACTTTTTATTTTGTAGGCTTACAGAAACACGCGCACTGTAAATATTTCGGCTCAAAGATTCAAAAAAATTGTTAGTCTTATCAGCATTTTAAAATAAATTACATTTAAAATTATGGATTTTATGAAAATAAAGAAAATTTAAAGAAATGAATATTAAAGTTAAATCAACATTAATAATGAAATTTCAAATAGAAACAGTCGTTAAGACACTCGTAGTCATAAAGATAGCTAATGCTGTGAATATAAGGTTTGTGCCACCTTTGGAATAATTAAATAATTTGTGATTTCTTTTGTTATACATAATTTTCATTTTGCGGCGGTTTATGTATTTAATTTAAAAGTAGGGACGACTATTTAGCAAAAAATTCCTTTAAGCAATTATTTTTTAACTATTCGATGATTCAAGTTAAAAAAAAAAAAACAATTTATCTAAAAGCTCTTATGATTTTTTTGAGAACAACTAAAATTCAGCTCTCTGTAATGGCAATATGTTTCTGAATCTTAATGGTATTCACCCGGAAATTTCATATAATCAGCTTTATATATCTGGCTTTCCATAGAAGTAGGGCACCTCGGAATGAGAATGAAAAGCCTCCGTCATGATAGTTGGTTCTCGCCACTCTGGAGGGTACACGAAAAGGTGGGGCTCCTCCCATCGATGACGGGTCGTATTTCCTAAGAGAAGGGTTGTACCGTGGCCGGTGATGGCCCTTAGGACTCAATCACAGTTCCCGTCAGTGTTGCTGTAGCTGCGGTCTGGTCAATCCTTTTTTTTTATCCATGTGTATTCAGGCGGATTGGAGAATCGGTGACTTTGGTTTTGAAATTATGAAAGAAAAATTATGTTATTTCCATATACATGCCCAGTTAAAAATTACTCATGCCCATATTTTCTGAAATATACATTTGAAATTTAATATAATGCTTTTTTTTTGCAATTGTCATGCATTTTGGAAATGTCGAATAGTGTGGTGGCAAATTATTCATTAAAAAACCTGCGGAAGAATTTGCTTTAAAAAATTGATATCTTACTGAATAAATGTGCTATTTAAAAAATGCATGCAAGCATTGCAAAAAAAAAAAGAGATTGCAGTAAACAAACGAAAGCAAAGATGATCATTTTAAATTATTTTCAGTTTTCTGTGAAATGAGGCGAGCCATAAACATTTACTCGTTCAAACCTGACTAAACCTCGCTCTCCTGACCAAAACTTCATTGCAAAATATGAGCACTTTCTTTACATAGTCAAAGTACGATGGAAGTTCTTCCAGTTTTTCAGGGCAAACTCGAACGCATGTAAATTCGGAAATGTGAAAATATTTTTGATCGTATAGTGCGTTTTCTTTTTTCAGAAATATCTTTTAAGTTTCCTTTTTTTTTGAGCCATTGCAGTATTGTTACCTTTTTTATATCTAAATATATAAACTTCTAATATTTAGTGTTTGCAGAAAAATACGAAAAATGGGCTAATCTGAAAGTGCCCGAATCCGTTTGATCATATAAGATATTTCCCAACCTTTCAGAAATATATTTTGAGCTTTATTTCTGGTGATTCGTTACAGCTTTGTTGCTTTGTTTCTTTTTTCCTAATAACATGCAATCTCAAAATAAATTTATTTAGTGATACTTTAATGGTTATTTTCCACTATTACTCTTATATTATTTAACATTTAGTTCCAAATGTTACAAACTAAGAATGAAAAAAGATCGAAATATAGTATCATTACCGGTATTGAATCAATCATATAAAGTTTAGAATTAAATATCAAAATGATCACACCTTTTTAAATTTATAAAATTAATTTTACTATTTACAAAAAATGTTGAATACATAAATTATCCACAGAGAATGCTATAGAAATAAATGCATGTCGATGTTAAGTCTATATCAAGCAATATCTTTGTTTTTTGCGCAGAATATTTATAAAGCTCGTAAGTCTTATTTTGAGACTTTCCATTGTTTTTAACATTTCACACCAGACTGACAGATTTTGAGCATTAGATCTGAAAATTTGAAAAGATCTTTTATAACGAACAATCAGATACATAGTATCATTGGAATGCTGTTGTTTTAGGAGATATTATTAAGAAATTATAACCCAAATCTGTGAAGATAAGCAACAAAGATGTTACCTCAGTATATTAAAATGTCTGAAATACAAGGCGTATAATGCAAATTAACCCTTTAAAGGGTCATTTTTTTTCTAGTTATATTATGTTAAAATATTTTTAGTCTTGAAATTAGAATAAGAAAAGGGATTCATTTAGCTTATTAGGTAAATTTAATTTGATGAATTAATTAATTTGGTTAATTAATAATTAAGTGACAAACCAAGACACATCATTTTGTGTGAGATAAAGAGCTAAAGCATCCAAGTTTCTGTCTTTCTAAAAAAAATTTGTCCGAACTTATTCCAACCTACATAATTTCATACAAAGATTGATAAATTGGGTGGGAAGCATACTTCCCACGGCCTTAGAAAGGGTTAAGAAAAGAAAGTTTTTTGTAACTAAGAAATAAAAAAAATGTGTGTTTGAATGGAACCTCTCCCCCCCCCATACACAGTAATGTGCCTAGAGATTAGTCATTTATATGGGAGGGAGATGCCAATCTTAATAAAATTATCAAGAACTGAAATTTAACCACAATTATGAAATAACTAAAGTCGTTATTTTTACTTAATATTTTTTAAACTAAACCCTTGATATGGTGCATTATCCGGGAAGTTTGGCGTATAGTTAATGCAGAACGGATTGAAGGCAACGAGTGATTTCAAAGACAACTTGTGGATACATTGTTAGATGGGTCCAAGTGATGCCAGAATTTTTAAATGCATAAGGTAAGGATTTCATATTTTTTAAAACTGTATTTGAAAAAATACTTTTTAAAACTGTCTTTGGTACATTTATGTGTGGACTTGAAAAAATGCCAAATGGCTTAAAGCAATTAAAAAACAAGTCTGCTTTGAAAAAGGTATTTATTAAATTGTTAAAGAAAGAATGGGAAATTTTTTCATCGGATGATCGAGATAAATTCTTAGAATTTCATGAATTTTTATTATTAGAAAGAAAAACTAGTCTAAAAGAATTAGATAAAGGAATTCACTATTTAATAGTTGCAGAATCTTTGGAAGCGGATGTTATTCCATGTGTAGAGCATCAAGATAAAGTATTCAAATACTGAAAAGAATTTATTAAATATTAGTAGAAGATAAGAATCAAATTTTCAGGAAGTCAAGTCACTAATTATTCAAATACTGATAATTTTTTAAAAAAAATATTATTAGAAAAATATTTTGGGGTAGAGGGTTCTAAAAAATTCACGAAGTTTTAGAGCAGTTATGAAAGTACTATAGATAAAAACGAAAGTAAGATTTAGAAAAAAATGTTTACCTTGAAAACACTACTTATAGGAAGGACAAGCAATGGCTTTATTACATTAAAATTAAAAGAAGAGAATTATGATGAATGTGTAACATCATTAAAAGAATGATTTGGCAAAAAAATATTATTATAAATCAATTTATGAATAAATTTTTAATTTAGAACCAGTAAAAAATACAATCAATGTTAAGGAAATACCTAAATGTTTTGATAAATTGGAAATTACATTTCGGAATATGGAGGCACAAGGTGTAACAAAGGGCTCATATAATCAAATGTTATTTCCTGTTTTACTAAAACATTCTTCTGAAGAATTGGATTGATTACCCTAATCAAGGGTCAAGTGATTACCCCAATCATCTGACCCATTATTACCCCAATGCGTTTTTCACAAAAGGTTCTGTGATAAATATTATTTATTTCTGTTCTAGTATGTTACCACTCGTGTTTTGCATTTAGAACTTATTTTCTACATGAATATCGAAAATTTATACTTGAATTTCATAAATAATGTGATTTTGATGTACCCTGATACAAAACTATTCAAGTGTACGTATTTCATTCAAAGAAACTCTGGAAATGTATACGATATCCATCTACATAAAACTTATTTTCATTCCTTGGTATAAAATGGAAATATATTGTAGAAAAAGGAGCATGTAGGAAGGGCTCTGAAGAGACATTGTAGAACCATTAAGAATTGCTTAAGACAAATAATTAAACATTTTTGTGTGTAGACACTGAACTAAAGAGCTCTGGAAATGCATTTCCCGTCAAAATAAAATTTATTTTCCTTCTATCATGAACAATGGAAATATATTGTAGGAAAAAGAATATGTGGAAAAAGTTCTGGGAGAGACATTTTAGAACCATTTAAACTTGCTTAAGAAAAATAATGAAACATTCAAATGCCAAGACATCGAATCAAAGAAACTCTGCTAATGCATAAAACGTCCGTCTAAACAAAATTTCTATTCTTTATATAGATTCTTTAGTAGTTACTTTAGTAGTTTCTTTAGTAGATACTTTAGTAGCTTCTTATGTAGATTGTTTATTCTTATTGTAGAAAGAAGAACGTGTGGAAAAGGTCATTTTAGAATATTAAAACTTGCTTAAGAAAATTAGTTGGATGTTCTAGGCTTTCTTTGAATAAGCTAAAATAAGTTTCAATTTAAATTGTGGCCACGAAAAATTATAGGCCAATAATGTACATCTATGACGATCCTTCAGAGCTCTCACCATTAACTCTTGCATCCATCTTTATCGACAAAAGTTTACTCTCTTTTAAACTCCCTAGATGAATTCGAAAAGATCTAATTGGATCTAGGAGTTCCTCAGTTAAGAAGTACAATCTTCAACAAAACTTCGGAACCATTTTTGGCATCACTGGAGGAAGCATTGCCTGCTCCTATTAAGGTCTATTAATATATGTTTCCTATCAAATATATCAATTCAATCTAAAGTAGATGTTGCTGTATTCTTACATAATGAAGGATTCCCTACGAATAAGTTGGAGATGGTTAATATAACAGAAACTTACCCAGGAAGAGAAGGTAAGATCCGTCCATGTCTTTTTAAAATGGAAACCGACAACTTAAAAAATCCCTTTGAAATTGTATAATCTTGAGGTTCATAATAATAGAACAATATTTGTTATAGTTTTGATTGTATTTTTCTGTAACATATTAAATAACCATAATATATATTTTCAATGTGCTTAGTTTACTTGTGTTTTTTATTTATAATTTTCTTTGAATAATTGTATATCTTTTTCATTTTATATTAAGTTTACGAATTTATAAATATCTATTTATTTAAAATTTGATTGTATAAATTGTATTTGAATATTCTTACAACAGTTCATAAATTTTTTAGTTCATTTTGTAATAGTCATAATATGTAATATAATTTTATAATATTTAGCAGCATTCATTCATGTATATTTTATTTTTGCCAATCTAAGTAGGTCCCATATGAGCAATGTTAAAATGTGTGAAACGAAGAGTGTTGCTATCCAATGCAATAAATGAAATTTTGTTTTTGTAAATAAGAAATATTTTTTTTTTGTTTGTAATGACCAGATGACCCATGCGCCACACTTGCGGATAACAATGTTTCGAGAGATTAGCCAGCCTGTGGTCTGAATTTTGCGGAAGGGGTCTCAAGACCTACCTTTTTGCTAAGAATTGAGTTTTAATATCACTAAAAAATAATTTAAGTATTATTGTTGTTTAATTTTTTTATTATTTATAGAACTATAACACATATTTTTAATAATTTCTTGTACAGAAACGGTTTTACAAATGTGGTACAATATCATGTAAAAATGTTCTAAAGTTTCCATATGTGTCTGACAATTGTTTGGAAACCTAAGTGACTCAAATTTCATTGAATTATGATTCAAACTGAAATTATTTTCAATTACCTTAATAGAATATATATTTATGGAAAGAATCGATGAATACTTCTATTATAAAAATGTAAAATATGCAAAACAGTTTTTTACTTTCGTTCATATTTTTGTTACATGATGCTATATACTTTAAATGGAAAATTTGTTTCAAATTCAATTTGCAAATAATTGTAAGTAGTGCTTTAAATATATGGAGTAATTTTTAAAAATTAATTACGCTTTATGCAATCTGAACTTTGTTGTGATAATTAGTCACAATTTATGAGTTGGATACATTTGCTGTAAAATAATATTCAAGTCCTAGATTTTAATTTAGGAATTAAAGATAAATGAGAAAAATTTGATTATGAAATGTCAATTATTTTGGCTAAATATACATTTATCTTAAAATACCACTTAGACTTCATTTTTTTCAAAGTTATTCGGATATTAAAAATCGTTTTAATACTTTCCATATTCCTTATATTCATTATCCAGGTAATTGTCATTGACAATTCTATGAGCATTACAATTCTAAAAGACGGAATTTGCAAAGCAAAATAAATTTTATGTAGAAAAAGAAATTTGCCTTTGTGAAATAACATAATATGAATAAGGCTTTCATTGCTTCTATTTTTTATTTATATTTTTTACGAACTCTAAAATTGTTCTTTACTTGTTTATGTTATCAGCGTTGATTACAGATAACCCAGATGTTTTACGAACTTGGATGATTCAGTAAGTTTGAGAGGATGATAAGATGTTTTTTCTTGCCTTGAATTGGAGTGTATATCTCACTTGTTAACACAGAAGAGAATCAAATAATTGAAATTCTAATCTTTAAACTACAGTTTCCTTAGTAAAGGTAAGTTAAATATCATTTTTCTCCAAAGTTTTCGAAATTTTCTTTTTTAGATTATAAATTTACTAAAATTCATTGAAAAATGTATTTCTATTTTAATATTTATTTTACTATTAACTTTTGGAGATTAGCAAGTTTGCCAAAATATTGATTTTGTTTAATTTCGTTTAAATGTCTTTGTGCGTTACTTAATGTTCAGGATTCTTTTAACATATTCATTTTAAACATTAAATTATTACAGACATTATTATCATATTATTTTAATAGCTTTAGATGTGTTCTATTTATTGTGTAAACAGGTCCCGTGATATAATGCCATTAAACATAATTATCCAAGTTATCTTCCATCTAACTACACATTACTTTTCACTGTAACTGTAGTGAAACACATTGCACTCACACATATTATCTTTATTATTTTTATTATTATCTTTACTGTTTATACTTATTAATACATATCACATTGCTATTACGTATTAGCATATTACATTACTTTATTATTACATTATTTATTATTTATTTTTATTATTACATTATCATTATTATTTTATAGTATTATTATTAGAGTACATTACCTTTCACTGTAACTCATTTTTTATTCCTAATTCAATTTGCTCCAATGGTAAATAGAATCTTAGCTCTCAACTATGAAAAAAATCACGTGACTAAACATTTGATGGAACAACGAAACCGACTATAGCTTGATTACGGCAATGGAAAATATTGTTGGAAATTATTAAAAAAAAATTAACAATTATTAAAAATTAAAAAAAATTGCCCGAAAGCTAAATTGGTGTAATAAAGAGGGCAGTCGTTTTCTAAATGGTGTAAAAGTCAATTTTGCTCTTTAATATTTGAAAATTATAACAAAAAAAATGACAAAATTTATTTTAAATTTAATTAATAAACTTTTTTTAAAAAATCTTTATTTCAAGGGACATTTTTTCATTCACCAAAATGTACCGAATTTCGTTGATCTATTTCAAACGATCTATCTGCTATTGAAAATTTTTGGTTTGCTCTAAATTTTTAATCAAAGCACAAATAATTAATAATTCACTTTGCCAAAATATTTAAAAATTATTAAACATTTTAGATAGATTAAATAAAATTTACTCTGTCTCTTTTTCGATTATAAATGATATTATTAAATTATTGCCATATTATTATGAAATATTAAAGGATTTGTTATGAAACATTCTCCAGAATAACATACTATTAAAAGATTGTAAAAAAATATATTTTATGACATAAAAAATAAAAATATTGTAAAAAAATATTCGAAAATTTTCTGTTTATTAAAGCACATACAGAAAATATCATTCAAAATATTTATGAATGATAATTTATTATTAGATCCAATTATCGTTTTATTCTAGTTATAAATCATGTTATTTTACAATCCGTTACAATCCAATCAAGAAAAATAAGAAAAGTGAAGCTATCAAATTAATTTAATTAACATGTTCATTACGGAAAAGTTTTTGTGCAAAAAACGACAATAGTTCCAGAAGTAATTCATTGATAAATAAATTTGAATTTGATTATGAAGTTTTAAAAATAACTTTTACAAAAATCTGAAAATATATATACATACTATTCTTGCTACATTTATTTACTGTTTTAAGTTAATATCTTTTTAATAAAATAATATTAAAGTATCAAAATGTTCCATGGTATCGTTATATTCTGCTAATATATAAAATTCTGACAATATCTCGATAGCCTTCAGATACTCGTATGCAAAGAATTCTTTGAATGATTGACAGTTTTTAAAAATTTTAAAGATATTTATAATTTTTAGTCATTAAAGTATTTTAGTTAAAAAGAAAGTATAGTTAAAAAGAAAATTTCATTTAAAGCTGGAATTTAGCATCCTTATAATAGTGTTATATTAATACCTTGTAAACTTATATAATTGAGCTTATTAAAAATTTTAGGAAATTTCATAATGAACTAAAATGAAACTAATCATTGTATAAAACATAAATTGTTTAGACCTATTTAATAGTTTCATTAAAAAAAAAACTCTTTAAAATTTCAGATGTACGTACGAAATATATTTGGTCATTTTATATCCAAAATAGTGGATTTTAAATTATAATGAAAATATATGGGTTTTAATTTGACTTTTTAAAAAGAAATTTCAAAGATATTTACGAGAAATTTTGAAATCAAGTAATGTCATATAAACTTCACATATTCTTTTTGCAGCTTCAAAAGAAGGATTTTTATTGATAGACCTTGCAGTGCAGTCTGACGTGATCAGATGACGAAACCAAGTTCAAACCGTCATCTTCCTCTCGTTTTAGTTTTGGCTAAATTAATATAATAATATTTGTCTAAAGTATATTTACCCATTAGAAAAAATAGGCTATTGGTAAGATTGCGAATTTTGAGGTGGGGAGTGTTCCAAGTTAGAAACTCATTTTCACTAAAAGTCTATCCAGCATGCACGCCTGCTGCTTTTTAAATCTGATTTCGTTGGTGAAAGGGCCTCCTGTATGTATGTGGAATTTGTATTTATCTGTTATGTTGCAGAAGTTTGGTGAGAGCGGTGTCGGCGTAGATATTGTTTTCTTTATCTGACCGAGATTCAAAATTACTTCTTAAAATTGCTCCTGCGTTGCTGTCAAACGGTTATTGTAACTAAGCTGTACTTGGCTAATTCACTGAAAACCTTCAACGCTGCATTTAGTAAAAATCTGAATGAGGAGAGTATTCTTCAATAAAATGTTTAGAATGAAAATCAAGCAGCTTATGAAATATTATTGTGGGAAATCCAAATACGGTGTGTCTACGATGAAAATTTTAGCTGGTTTGTTATAAGGACTATTTTTATACGAAACTAAGAAGCATAGGTATCAAAATCGAGGGCCGCGGGGGCCTGGTGGTGAGGTCTCGCCTCGTGAGCCGTAGGGTTTCAGGTTCGAGACCCGATTCCCCCGAAGAACTGTCGTGTAAGAGGGGGGGGGGTCTGTTGCACGTTAAATCTGTCAGGGCCAAACGTCCTCTCACTGGTGTGATGTGGAGAGGGGGATTGCCAGCTCAGGTGTCGTCCTCGTTATCTGACTACGGTTCAAAATGACGAGGTCCATCCCAAAATAGCCTTAGTGTTGCTTTACAACGGGACGTAAATATAATTAAACTAAACTAAATTAAATCAAAACTGAAATGAAGCTACACAAAACAGCTCTTGCAGAAATCACCAACATACACGCAGCAAATTGTTATTCAGCAGTCTCAATAGCAGAAAACAGAGAGAACGTATTGGAGATCAACACTCCAAACTGAGAACTTCCTCGACTTTTTTTTCTATTCAACTGCATGATTTTAGCTCTCTCTCACCAGAATTTTTTAAAGTTTCTATGGCAGGCTTATCTTAGAGGCTTCCAGAAAGATATTGTATATTCACTCCTATTGAAGACATCATCAAAATTCCAATATTTTCTAGATTTTTCCTTTTTATCATAAAACTCGCCTAAAATGGCATTCATCGAAATCCATAAAGGTGGACTTCTCATCAATTAAGTGATTTCTTTCTTGAAATTTCTCTTAAAATCTTGTACATTTTTCTCACGACGTTAGTTTATCCAGTTTTGTATTATATATTCTTTCTAGACTTTTTTTCTCTATACTCTTTTCAGGTGGACTTTACATCGATTAAGTTATTTCTTTCTCAACTTTTCTTATAAAATCTTTTATACTTTTCTGAAGATGTTAATTTATTCATTGTATTTTACATTGTTTTTAAGATTTTGATTTTGAATATTCTTTCTTCCATTATTCATTGATATGCAAATGGTATTATAGCTTTTGGTTCAAGTTCCAAGACCAAATACAAAGCATAACTCGCATCAGGAGCGCGCAATATAACGAAATGAAAATCCACGCACTTAAAAAATATCGAATATAATGTTTAATTGGATATAAATATTTTTTTTTCTATTGATAATAGATAAAATGGATAGAAAAAAATTTGAAGAGATTCAGCCTCTTTGGAAACCGGATGAAACTTATGGAAGAGTTATGAAGAAATTCAAGAAAAGAATCGCAGAAAAATATAATGTTCCAACAGGTAAGTTTAGAGTTTGGCAATATATATCCATTTTAACAGAATGAAAATTTCATGATGCCTTAAGTTGCATAAATAGTTTTTTGTACAAAGAATGAGACCCGAAAAACTGAATTGATTTAAAAAGAAATTAGATTAATTATTTTTTAGAAAATGTATAGGGAACCTGTGAGATCTGTATTGTTTTATTGTTATGCAACAATTACAAAAATAATTACTTAAGCTTATATCTGCTTCTGCTGAATGTTAAACAATAAAATTTTGTTCATTAAAGCATAAAATGTTAGAAAAAAAAGCAAAAAAAAAAACATGCATTTTTACGGGAAAATCATAAATTTTACATGATGAATTTTTGATGCCGATTTTCTTATAAAATTATGTTTTTAATCAAATTGCTGTGTCTTATTAAGAATAAACACGAAGAATCTGTTTAAAATAACAAAGATGTTTTAAAAAGTATAATAATAAATTTAAAATGAGAAATTATTCTATCGTTTGGCCGTTGTACAGAAGTTTCAAAATTAAATAATATTAGATTCCAAAAAGAATCGGGCAAAAGGGGAAAAAATAAAACATGAAAAAAAAACAAAAAAACAATGGCAACATTCGGTATACTTGTTATTTAACTGGATATAAAATGTTCAATGCGGATATGAAAAAATTCTCTGCTAGTCTTATTTTCGACTAGATAGAAAGAAAATGAGCCACTGTTAAAATAAATCTTACAATATACGAAGATTATTATTAGAGGGAAATCTTCCTTAAAATTGAGAAAAAAAATATTGGGTTTTAAATGAATTTTTATTAATTTCAACATTTTTTGAAATACTAATTTGATTTGTCAGAAATTGAAAATTCTGCTCAAATTAAGAGAGAATATAAAGGTTTAAAAAATCAGATCTCAAATTAAGAAATTTGCATTCCTTTTTTCATGTTTTTAATATATAGTTTGAATAAATTCTATATATTTTGAAAAATTATTTGAGAAATGATATATTCCAGGTTTTGTTAAAAGATAACTGCAACTGCAGTTGTAGTGAACACGATACTGTAAAATTTAAAGGATTTGAAATACCATTATATGTTGAAATTACCTGAAGAATTTTATGATACTTCAAACGAGTAATATAATAATGCTCTGAACTTTTTCTAAAAATGATTAATAAAAGCATAAGTATTTGAAGAGTTTATGAAAGCATCGTGTAAATTTTTTTTGTAATTGCATTGAAATGATACAAACACATAAACATAATTTTGCAGATGCTTGGCTGAAAAGGAGAAATTTATTTAACAGAATCATAATTTGTACAGGGGTGAAGCGATAATATATAGACGTCTGCTCACATCGTGATATAAGAGCAAAATGTCCGAAATATTTTCCTTCAATAATTTTATTATGAGATTTTGATAGTGATTTCTTTGAACGTGCTGACTTATGAAAGGGGAATTTTAGGTATGTTCGAAAGGCATGTATAGGATTTAGAGATTTTTATTCTTTCGCCCGGATTATGAGAAATGCAAAAGTCATCAGTTTTCTAGAGAGCGTGTTAGAAATAATTACATAAAAAAATAGGAATTGAATCAGGAAATACGATAACATTTCAAAATGAAATTAATATGTTCAACTTTAAGATAGAAATTTGGAAATTAATTAAGATTTAAATTAGATTAAGAGGTATCATTACATGTAACATTATATATATAGAAAATAAAAAAAAATTTCAAGGCTCAGACTGCTAATTTTGGTAATAAGTTCTACAAATATTAATTAAATTTTTTAATAACAAGTTAATTTTGCAATTTTTTATTTTTCTATAAATAAAAGTTATTAAACGTTTATCTCAATATCGTTTTTAGTCGCCACTATTATTTTTCATAATACCTAAGACAAAACATTAAAATCACTTTGGAAATGTGTTTTAATTTTTTTTGTCAAATAATAATCGATGTCTTACAATTTTGATTTCAGAAAATTACTGGGACTTATACGATTTGTCCTTAGATCATATTCCAGAATTATGGGCTGAAATATGGGATTTTTCTGGAATAATTTATTCAAAATCATATGACAAGGTTTGTTAAGTTTCAAATTGTAATTTTACGGTATAAAATTTTAATAATAATCAGAGACAATTTTTAATAGCTGCATTTAGAAGAAGAATGCCCCAATTCGAAATTATCATAACACTTTTTATTGCTTAAAAATACTTCATCTCTTTGAGATATAATGTAATGTTGAGTTTTAATATTTATTCTCTCAGAACAGCCATGATTGTCTTGAAAGTATATATCATCTCATCGTATTATTTTATCCCAATTTTTTCTTATTATGACAGCTTTTTTTTCAAGAGGATATTGTGGATTGGTTATGCTATATTGTGACAAATTCAAAAGATAATGCCAATTAAGAAAATCATATCACATTTAAAAAAAATAAATTCTTGAGACTTTTCATTTGTTATCTAAGTGCTTATGATTGATATCTCTGTGATTAATGTAACGATATTTAATCATTAATAGCTTCTCCTCTTTCTTCCCTCTCAATGTAAATACTACAATTCTGTTTGCCATTTGAACCGAATATAAAGAGTGTCCCCAAAACTAACCCAAAATTTGAATTTGTCACCATTCGCACAGTGGCACTTCTATTATAAACCATTTGACAGTTGATAGTTTAGTGTTAATATGGATTATTTACGACTGAACTGTTTTCATTGCTGAACAATATTTCAAAAATAATTAAATCTGGCGGACACATTTCGAAATTTTGAGAATTGCCCCCTTAGATCATGTGATTAACCCCTTGCCTGCCAAGGGCGTATTTATACGTCTCACTAAGTCAGTGTGCTAATTGCCCCTGGCGTATATATACGTCTCGCAACTATATACGTATATATATACGTGGCACTGGGGACCGAATCTCGCAAGCTATCCTCGGCAGGTAAGGGGTTAAACACCATTTGGTTTATTTTTATGGAGTTATTTGGTGACAAAGGTCTATACCAATAAACCCATAAGAACGTTGAAAGAGGAAATTCAACTCTGCGTCAACGAAATTGAGCCACATTTAAGTAAAAGAGTTATGGGAAATTTCTAAAAAGAGTTCGTATGTGCCAGCAAAGCCATGTAGGCCGGCGCTCTAGCCTAGGGGTAGCGAGTCTTCCCTGTGATCTGGGCCTCCCGGGTTCAGGTCCTGGTTCGGGTATGGTTTTTCTTTACTCTGTGTTCTATCTCTGAGTGTGTGAAAGAGCCCTCTCCTTTGTAAAAAGAGGTTGTGCAAGCGAGTGTGTGTTATTTTCATATGAGTTAGAAGTCATTGCTAAGGGGCAATTACCTTCTGAAGGTACTGCACAAACTCGGCTTAAATCGCTGATTTCGTAAGCGGGCTTGTCCAAATGCCATAAGTGAAAACAACAAGCCATGTAGGCCATTTGCCCTATGTTTTATTCGATATATAACCCTATCCTGTGTACTTTATAATTCAACAAAAATATAACAATTTAAAGAAAAAAATGTGTTTTTTATTGAATTTAAATCTTACATTAACGCTTTGTTAGTGTAGTGCTTCATTTTTACTAACCCTAAACTACTAATTGTCAAATAGTTTTTAATAGGGTTACCAACACTTTACTGCAGCTATGGTGGCAAATTTAAATATTGCATTAATTTTGGGAAGCCTTTATAATAAAACAGAGATGCGACTTTTCCGATCAGAAGGTAAATTAAACTTATAATGCTCCACGGGTAACGCCTTAAATCATATCTGTATGAAAAGATACAGAAAATTAAATTTCATAAATGGGGGAATTAACAGAAGGATTCCCCATTTTTCAAATCAAGTGGTTATAAACTATTCGAAAGAAACAAAGTGTGCGCTTGGTTTTTCAAATTACTTTTTGGTTTTTAAAATTTTAAATTTGAAAGAATATTTCATTTTTTTTTAAAATTTAAGGCAACAATAATGAGATAAATATCCAAATTAAATATCAGTTAGGATATTTTTTAACAATTTTCATTCATAGAAATACACTGTTAAAATAGCTGCGACTGTAATCAGCTATTAACATAAAAAATAATTTTATTGATGCACTGTTTACGTATCCAAGATATCAATTTCATTGATATCACATAGTGAAAGTCTAAATTGATAAGATAAAGTCTTAATCAAGTCTAAATTAAGATAAAGTAAAATATACAAGGTTTTTGATAACAAAACACATTTATCTTCCTTTTAACATAAGGGTTGAGATTAGAAAGAGTAAAATAGCTATTAAAAATTCAAGATGTTTGAAATAACTCCATTTATACAATTTTGATTATAATAGCGAAAGTCAGCTTTAAAAATATTTAATATAGCAATAATAATAACTCAAATTTTTTATTAGATTATATATAAATATGTATAAAAATAGTTTATGCAAGTTAAATAAACTAAAAAGTATATTAAATATGAAACATATTATTTTCATTACTTTTTATTACATTTTTCTGTAATGTTAAAATTATTAATTAAAATTATTAATCAAAAAATGATTATATAAAAATGAAATTGAAATAATTTTTAATCTTTAATTTTAATAAATTTGAAATTATTAAAAATTTTAACTAAATAATTATATTTTATTAGAAAAAAATGAATCATGAAACATTATTTTTTTTTATCTAACATTGTTGTACATGAGTGAAGAACATGTTTTTTTTATTTTGAAATAATGATCTATTAGACCAACAAATAGCTATTCTTTTCATATTAATTAATTAGTTCTAATCTGAATTACGTACCTAATTATTAAATGTCATTATTGAATCTTTAATCGCAAAATATGAAGAATTCATCTTGCAAAAAATTTAGATGATATTTTAGATGATTTGAATAAGATTAATAATTTAATAACCAAATTTGTAAAATTCTTGCATTTTTTAAACTAATTCTAAATTATTTTTATAGAAATATGTGTTAATTAATTAAAAAAAATCAACTAACCCACAAATACATGAATATTAAAATTTCACCTTCAAGGCATAAGAAAATAAAATTAAAAAAAATTAAAGTTTTGTAGGCTTGTAGTTGATTATTAAAATTATTATAAATTCAAATTTAATAAAATTCTCAATATATTTCAAGAAAATAATTTTATATTATAATTTATTTAAAATTCAAATGGGTAATTCAATGTAGGATGTAATTTTTTAGGTTTAAATATAGTAGCAAATATTTTTTTTCTTAAACACATCCGAATTTTCTTAAAGTATATTGAGCGAGAAATGCTACAACAACGATGATTTTTTTTAAAAAAAAGCAATGAGTAAAGACGTACACGCACAAAAAAAAATTTACACTGAAAGAAATATAGACTTTTAAGAACAAATATAATTTTATAAAATAAATAAATATATAAAATGTAGAATAAAATATGCTATATAAAGTGTATTCTAAACTCTTTATGAAAGTTTCTATCTTATCAGATATTAAATTTTTTTACAGATTGTGGATTTGAGTATTCCTCTTGAAAAACTACCTCGATGGTTTGAAGGAGCTAAACTAAATCTTGCTGAAAACTTACTGAAGTATAAAGATAATAGAGTTGCATTGATTATTGCAGGTACATGCTCTTAAATAAATGTTTGTATTAAAGTATTGTAAGTAAATATTAAACGATTTGAGCGATACTTCAAAATTTCATCATTTATTTAAAATTGATATTCAGAATTATGAATTAAGGAATTTATGTTTATAATCTTAGTTTAGTCCTACATTTTGAAATAGCAATGTTTTAATTTTGGAGATATATTTTTTTTAATTATATTTGATTCTTATAATTCTTATAGAGGATATTTTTAAAGTTAAGTATAGGCTTAAAAATTGCATTATTTGCTGAAAGTGCCTGCAAAATTTGCATCTTAGAGATTGCTTTTAATTTTAAAGTAGGTAAATATTAGGCTTCAGTCATACATGTGTGAAAGAGTATTATTAAAAGCATTAAATCTGTTAAGACCACAATCTTATTTTTTTCTGTTATACATACACACAGAAAAATTAATTTATAATTGCCTATGATGCTGATTGTTTTAAAGAAAGATACAACATGTATATTACGTCATAAAAAAATACATGAATAATATTACGTCACATTTACGTGCAAATTTATGATAAAAATATATGAATATTATTATCAAAAATATTACGTCATAAAAAAAATGCATGATCACAGGAATAATATGAAGCAGCGGATCTATAAGTCAAATATTTTTTACGTGGACATTAAGTGTGAATATTAAAAATAACGATTGCTTCAGATCAGTATTTCTCATATTATATGTCGATTCCAAGGAAAAATATAGAATATTTTAAACACCAAAAGTAGCAAGAACTGCAAACTCTTAAAATTGTTCATTATCGAATATACCTTTATATGCAATAATCAAAATTTTACTCGTATCATAATTCAAACGTTTTTTTTTTCATTTTAATTATAGGAGAAGATAAGGAAACAGAAAAAATGACATTTTATGACGTCTATAAAGAAGTGGAGCTATATGCTGCTGCTTTTAGAAAATTTGGTTTGAAGAAGGGAGACATAGTTGTATGTAAGTTCACTATTTCAGAATATTTCTATATATCTTGTTGTTAAACGGAATTTTCAATTTATTTTAATATATTTCCTCTGGTTTAAAAATTATCAGTCTGTTTACCATGAAGATAAAAAAGTAAAGTATGAACAATAATCATATAAAAAGTGTTTTTAAACTAGAATATGTGAAGTAAATCAGAATTTTTACACAAATTCTAACTAATTTTCATTTGAACTATCATTCTAAATTACAGGCCGCGGTGGCCTGGTGTTAAGGTCTCGGCGTGTGAGCCGTAGGGTTTCAGGTTCGAGACCCGATTCCACCGAAGAACCGTCGTGTAAGGGAGTCTGTTGCACGTTAAATCCGTCATGCCAAACATCCTCCCACTGGTGTGGTGTGGAGAGGGCGGTGCCACCTCAGGTGTCGTCCTCGTCATTTGATCGCGGTTCAAAATGACGAGGTCCGTCTCAAAATAGCCCTAGTGTTGCTTTATAACGGGATGTTAATATAACTAAACTAAACTAATCATTCTAAATTACATTGATTAAAATGAAGCTGAATATCTCTTGAGGGAAAAATATCTTGAATATCTTAGCAATTAATATGAATGAAGTTTGTTTCTGAAAGATGTCAATCATGCTGTCTTTAGCGCAGACTAAAATCCAAACTATTTTCATTCTATAAAACAATGAATCTTAACGCTTGGACTCAATGAAAAGTTATTTACATGAGGTTAACCCTTTCTACGGCCGTGGGAAGTATACTTCCCACCAAATTTATCAATCTTTGTATGAAATTATGTAGGTTGGCATAAGTTCTGACACATTTTTTTAGTAAGTCAGAAACTTAGATGCTTCAGTTCTTTATCTCAGACAAAATGATGTGTCTTGATTTGTTACTTAATTATTAATTAACCAAATTAATTAATTAAATTTCTCTAATAAGCTAAATGAATCCCTTTTCTTATTCTAATTTCAAGCCTAAAAATATTTTAACATAATATGACTAGAAAAAAAGGGCCCTTTAAAGGGTTAAGCTTTAGTATAATCACACTTTTGATCTCAAATCAGATTCTAAGTTTGATTTGAGACCGACTCCACAGAATATGCGATATAAATAAGGATTTGACCTTTGAATTCGTTGCTGATGATCAGAGGTCTTCACGATAGAGCTGCGTGAAAATCTCCATTATAGATATTTTATTCAACTAAACTTCTTGTCATCTGACTGTATATCAAAATTATTCAATCCATCTTCCAATAATCTACGTATAGTTTCATGAAATAATTTTAACCTAACAAATTAAGAGATGCAATGTACTTAATTGGGATAATGATTATATTCTAGTTGTTATCTAACTTAACAGTTCTTTCATTTAGTAAATGAATCAGGCTTACCTTCCTAATTGACTAAGAATACACATTAATTAAGTCACAGTTACAGCTAAGTAACGATGTAATTAAGTGAATACAAGAGTTAATTTAAAAGAAATCGCATATGAATAAATACCTGAGATCTTCTTTACTAGTTTTATATGAATGAATATAAAAATAGATACTTAATATAAAATATAGTAATAGTCCTACTAGAAAATTAAACAAACTTGCAATTCATGGGGATAGATTCTTGCCTGTAAATCCATTGCCTGTTATCCATGCTTCCTGAAAGACGGATTCAGTTTTGTACCTGTAATCTCTACCTGTAAATATGCCAATATGTTGGCATGGTGAAATGTTGTAATAAATTCTCATAGTATTTACATAAGGGAAATTTCGTTAGTAGCTTCAGTGTTATTATTTTATTCTTATAACAGGTCCAAAGTATAGGGCCGACTTCGTTTAGTAATACCTGAATTCAAAATGGCGCCTTTACCCAGAGATTCAAATCATGCTATTGAATCCTTTTGTTATAGGTCAAATGTCCAATAGAAAAGAAGCTGTTCTTGGTATGATTGCTGTGACAAGCATCGGAGCCATATGGTCAGGAGCTTTGCCTCTCATAGGTGCTGAGGTAAATATTGAGTTTCAATTTATAGCACGCTAGAATCGGAAAAATAAGTGATTTTAAAGTGTTTTACCGAAACAATACCATAACATAATTATAATAATTGATTGAAAATATAATTGTAATGTGCTATTTTGGAAACTGTTACGTTTAATTCCTGTTACCACTACATGCCAAATCAAAGTCCGTTCTCCACATATTAACTGCTACTGAAGCAAGCAGCAGAAGCGCATAAAAATGCACCAAATTGATTCGTTGAATCATAAAATCAAGAATTCAAACGAAGATTGACTTCATGAAATAACGAAATTGAGTCAATCAATTGGCTAGATGAAATAATGTAATTGAGACAATCAATTGACTGGATGAAATAATGTAATTGAGTCAATCTATTGACTGGATGAAATCATGAAATTGAATCAATCGACTGGATGAAATCATGAAATTGAATCAATCAATTGACTAAATGAAATCATAAAATTGAGTCAATCAATTGACTCCATAAAATCATGAAATTGAATCAATCAATTGACTGAGTGAAATCATGAAATTGAGTCAATCAATTGATTGGATGAAATCATTAAATTGAATCGATCAATTGACTGGATGAAATCATAAAATTGAGTCAATCAATTGACTCGAATAAATCATAAAATTGAGTCAATCAATTGACTCGAATAAATTACAAAATGGTGTTAATCGATTGATTCGATGAAATCATGATTTTCTTCAACGAATAAATACCATAAAATCGTAATAATCGCATTTTTGTTATTGATTTGAGGTTCATTATGAAAAATTTCTTAGATTCTTTAGAAAGGTAGATTCCATAATTTTACAAACGATTGGAAAATATCAATCTCTTCTTATTAAATATCTAGCAAATCAAATTGGTGTTGGGGGTGCGGGTGGTAGGTGCAAGAACAATATGAAGGAATGATCAAACAGCAGAGATGAATCGGGCTTTGCATGCCATATTCGCTTGTCAGTGACACCCAGGAGATTGATGGTGTGGTTCTTCAAAACTAAAACTTGAAATGTTTATTGTGGTAAAATTCTGGAGAATAAAGAGTATCAAGCATTTTGTTAATAAAATCTTTTATTGTGAAATGAGCTACATCTTTTAAAAAAATGAAATGAAGAAAATCTTCCACGTCTCAAACGTAGCAAACAGCTTTAAGCCACATTGAAATCTGAAAAAGCTTTGGCTGTTTCATAAAATAAATCTGAATAAGGCGTAGAATAAGTAGTGATTAATTTTAATTCAATTTGTAATAGAAGATTTTACATCAAGTGCATTCTGTAATTTTCATTAAGGTTCATAATAAATGATACCTCCGTTTTAATTTATTTTTTACTTGACATAATTTTATCTTCCATTGGAGGGCTTCTCATAATTGAGGATCAGACGCTTCCGGTATGGTGGTTGGTTCTCTCCGCCCTGATAGGTAGAGTAAAAGGGGAGGGATGGCCATCTCCCATTAATGACAGGATGTACTTCCTAAGGGAAGGGTTGTACCGTGGCCGGTGATGGCCATTTTTTCATTCCTTGGAAGGAACCCTTAGTTTTGAATAATATTGAAATACAAATGTGATCAATCATGTTATGTTTGTTTTATTTTACTAGGCAGTTCTTAATAGATTCAAGCAAGTGGAACCTAGGATATTTTTGACGGTGGATCGTATATGTAACGATAGGAAAAGTATTGAAATGCTGCCAAAAATTAAAGAAATCGTCGAAGGTACTTAGATTTTCATGTATGAAAATATTTTTACTAATGTATTCATAAAATATTATTTTAACACATTTTTCAACATAGACAAAAGAAATCTCATCTAAAAATGAGATACATCTTTGGAATGAGATACAGTTTGAATTATATGACAATTTAGAAAATTTTTGCATGAAATAGTTCTTTGCAGAATAAATTATTTTTTCTTTCTTTTTTGGTTATATTTATTGTCTAAAACGAATACAATTATAATTTATTTTTCTTCTTGAGCTTACATCTAATTCGCATGCCACGAAGAATGCATTAAGTTAATATTCATTATCCGTACATACTAGTGAATTACTAAATGCTTCCTAAATATATCTATAAGGCTAAGTATTATATAATATGAAACCTTATTTAAAAGAAGTCTCTTTTTGTTTTTAGGTCTACCATCTCTAGAGAAGGTCATTATTGTACCTGCAAAAGAGGATTCTCATTTTAAAGATATAAGTGGAATTAGAAACGGGTAATATTTATTTAAAAATATTTTTTAAACTTTTGAAACCTAACTTTTTATTTATAGAAAAATTATTGTATCAACCTAATTTATGAGAATTTGCAGAAAATGGCAATGAAATTTATTAATAATATATTACAACTAATGATAATTTATTTAAAAATATTTTTTAAACTTTTGAAACCTAACTTTTTATTTATAGAAAAATTATTGTATCAACCTAATTTATGAGAATTTGCAGAAAATGGCAATGAAATTTATTAATAATATATTACAACTAATGATAATTTATTTAAAAATATTTTTAAACTTTTGAGACCTAACTTTTTATTTATAGATAAATTATTGTATCAACCTAATTTATGAGAATTTGCAGAAAATGGCAATGGAATTTATTAATAATATATTAAAACTAATGATAATTTATTTAAAAATATTTAAAAAAAAATTGAGACCTAACTTTTATTTATAGAAAAATTATTGTATCAATCTAATTTATGAGAATTTGCAGAAAATGGCAATGAAATTTATTAATAATATATTAAAACTAATGATAATTTATTTAAAAATATTAAAAAACTTTTGAGGCCTAACTTTTCTTTTATAGAAAAATTATTGTATCAACCTAATTTATGAGAATTTGCAGAAAATGGCAATGAAATTTACTAATAATATATTAAACTAATGATAATTTATAATTAAAATAAGAGAATAATTACTGATACTTCAGATCATTCGATACTCAAAATATGTATATAATGGAATAAAATCAATTCTGAACAAATAATTAAATATCTTTAATTTTTGCTCAATATCAAATTTCTTCAATAAGTATGCTAAATTGAAATTTTATTATATACATTTTAATGTATACTAACCATTTTCTTTTCAAAATATTCATTATTTTGAGTCATACTTATCATAGTTCCTCTACTTCAACAATCTCAACTTCTCAACATTGTCGTAGCGAAGGTTTCACATATCAATACAGAATGTGTAGAACTTAAAGACGACATTTTTTACATCCAGTTTTCTTAATCTTTAATATTTGACAAGATAGTGCGCACTACATTTTTAATACACTTAGTTTAGCGGCAATTATTCGAACAATAAATCAGCAATAGGAAAAAACAAGCAGCGACATGCATTAAGTATTTTCATCAATGCACGAAGACAATGGCTGCCGTCTCCGAATGTCTCTCTTGCCATCTGATAGATACACTGACCTCACAAACTCTTTACAGACTTTGTTAAAGTTCTTGAATCCTTTCAAAAAACTTTTTCCTTTAATGTGTTATCAGTATAAATATTTATTAATCAATATTTAATAAATGTTCTGAATCGAAGGCATTGAATCTCAGTTCATAAACTATCGTTGAAAAAAGGAATATAACTAAAAAAATTCTAACGTTAACCGCATGTTTTCCTTCATCTTTAAATGTCATAAGTTTCAAATTTAATACCGGACTTTTAAATCGAATTGTACTCTTGCAATTGGTTTGTTTTTAATATTTGGCTATATGTATGTTGCCAATGCGTAAGGTTCTTTTGAACAAAATTAAAAGAATAAACTTCAGCTGTCATAACTGTTAAAATAATATGACATTTTGCTTTCTCTTTGAATTGAACGAGTGACATATTTTTAGAAAAAGTTTAGCGGAATAAATCTTTGAGGTATTTCATTTTTCCGAAAAATAAAAGTACTTTTTCGGTAGTTAAGTATCTTACTTTTACTATAGCATAATTATATTTAGCAAGGGTCTGTTTTTGCTTCAAGAACTGATACCTGCTTTTTCCCTCGAAATAAATATATATACAATGTGATTTTTTTTATCATTAACCCTTATTCTGTCAACTGTAATAAACAAATTCATATTTTTAAAAATTTAATTTGGAAAAGCAGGCTTCTAAGGGTGAAATCTGGTGACTTCCCTGCAAAGAGAACAAATAGTTGAAATGCGTCGACAACATTTCGAAGTGAATCCAGAGGTTTAGCTAGCCAGATTACGAACGAATGATATGTAAAGAAATAGAAATCTCAATCGTAATCATTATAGATGTTAAAACCTATATTAAATATCCAGTCATTAAAAAAAAAATGGCAGGGTCGTTTCTGGCTAAGGTAAGTTTAATAAGATACCGTCTGAAATAGCATATGGTAACATTATGTTCATTTGTACCTGTCCAACTTTTATCCGAATTTCTCATTTGTATTTTGAAATAGCTTACTTTTTATTTTCTGAACTGAAGAAATTTTTACAAAGATATTAACAGGAATTATGATAATACAGATTTTCTTATAATGTATGGTATCGCTTCTCAAAACTTCAATTGATATGTTTATGGATAGTTTTTCCTTTGCAATTGGATTACTTTTTATATGTTATTCAAGTTTCTATGTGCAAACTTTTAATTTAAATTCCAGTAAAATATTTTCGAATTAAAATAGTGTCGCAAAAAAATCAACAATTAGATACATGCTATTCTCAATTAGAGTAAATAATTCAGTAAAAGTATCTCAAATATAAGGTAATATTTTTTCTAATAGAATCTAGAAATTTCAATAAACATATATACTCTTATTAATTAAAATAATAACTCTTTGATGATTTGAGATTCTTTTATGTTTCAGATAAAAATAATTTTAAAAATACATAGGATGTCTATTTCTTTTTCTGTTCTTCGGAGGTTTACTCAGACAGATGCATAGGTTTTTGCAAATAAATCTGTAATCTAAGATTTTATTTGAAATGAAAAAGCATTTTATTTTTAATTTTAAAAAATCATTTGTTTTTAAAAATGTTTTTTTTTTCTGTTTTTCCAAGGCATTTTAGAGTTTATTGGCGTATATTCTTAACCCTAGAATTCATGATTTTTTTTTTTTTACAAAAAATATATATATGTTTTGAATAAATGTATATAATTTATCAAAAAATATTTTAAAACACTTTAATTAATATTTTTTGTGAAATTTAAAACAAACTAAAATGTGCCGAAAGACTACATTATGAATTAAATACTATCAATACAAATAATACTATACAAACCACATTATAACAATTCTGCAATAAAAATACAATTTCATTTATATCTATATTATTTTTAGAATACAGACACAAACAAATTTAGATGGTATTTTTAACGGCAGAATTATTTAAAACAATCATCTTATTATTTTCCCAAATTTCAGTTTTAAATCTAATTCTAATGCCGCTTTTGTCATATATCGATCTTTTCCACAAATTCTTATCAAAAAGCATTTAAAAAAGGAATTCCAAACTCTCATTGTCACCTTTTTAAATGGTTATGAGAAGCTTATAAATGGAAATATGTAACTAAATGGCTACCCGATGCATTGTAGGGTTAAATACTGATTAACATTAAAAGTTATTGACAGAAATTTTCGCCAGTAATATTAACCGCAATGTTTATTTCGACAGTTGCTTTTTAAATGAATTCCTTGAACTTGGACGGGAGAAAGATGGATCTGTTCCACCAATACAGTTCGAACAGGTGTCTCCTGATCATCCTTTATTTATTAACTATACATCAGGCACAACAGGACTTCCGAAGCCTCTTGTACATGGGATCGGGGTGAGTATACATTGTTACTGGAATACTGTCGGTATGTAAGTAACTCAATGAACAGTCCATTGCAGAAGATCTAAGCAGAAAAATGAATCAGGCTTTCTCGAAATTCAAAAGTTTTTACGATAAATTATGGCCAGAAAATTGCAGATTAATGATATCTTTTTCTCAAGGATGGGGAAAGTTTCATATATGACATATATATATATATATATATATATATATATATAATATAATATCTCCAGTTCTTTTAAAAACGTAATAGAAATCTGTTATGTTTTTTCTATCCGATCTACTTTTATGTTCTATATATATCCGACGACAGAGAATAAAAGCTTTACAATGTTTAAAATTTAGCTTGTTTGAACGATAATTTATCTTAACTTAAGAATTCATACTTTAATTAATTAATAATTATGACAAAAGAGCATCTTTATCCAGAATAATTTGACTTTGCCCATATCCAGCCTCACCTGACCATTGAAACTTTCTAAAAATTGAAAAAATACATGCAAGCATACATGCCTTGAAATTTTCTTCAGCATAAAACACCCGTTTTTTTTTTAACTTTACAACTGTAACGTCTTTAAGTGAACCCATTATTCAATAACAGATGTTTTCTTAGCCGATTTCAAATTTATTAATTTTCCTATTTTTTGTTAATTTTTTATGTATTATTACATAAACTGTACGAACTACAATAACAAGTCATATTAAACTCTTTAACAGAAAACTATAAAAATCTCAAGTATATTCTTTACAAAAAAGTAGGGCTCTTTTAGATATATGCTCATTGTGTTACACTTTGGACTCTGTAACATTATGACAAGCATACTTTTATAGTATATCTACTATTATTATTTATTTTTCTTAATATCAACTAAAATATATATAAAAAAATAACAGAAGAAAAGAATTAAGAAATAATCTATGTTGTTCTATCTATCTATGGCACTTGCCATGGACACACCCGCTGTTCTATCTAGCTATGGTTTCTTATGGCACTTGCCACGGACAAGCCCGCTGTTCGAAGACAGCCGATTTAAGTTTAAGGGGGAGCGCCTCTTGTTTTTTTATCGTAGAGCCATCTTGGGCCAAGAGTACGACTTGATTACTCACGCATCACTCATTTGCTTGCACAACCCCTTTTTACAGAGAGGGGGGCACATTCACACATCTCACAGATAGTACAGGAAGAACAACCAGGCCCAAACCGGGACTCGAACCCGGGACGCCCAGATCACGGGGAAGACGCGCTACCCCTATGCCAGGGCGCAGGCATCAGTCTATGTAAATTCAACGTCACGGTGAAAAAAAAAAAAAAAAAAACTAAAAGGAGTTTATCAAATAAAAACATTTTCTTAAATGCCTTTTATTAAGGCCATGGCTAAGTTTTAAGTATATTGTAGCTACTATGAGATTGTTCTTAAAATTTACGGAAATATTTTGAGTAGTTTTTTTTGTATAGATGTGTCTTGTGAGAAACTATTTATTCCACCGGTGTAATATTTAGAATCATTTTAAATATTCTATTTAATAATTGCAATTATAAAAAACATATATTGCAAAGAAATCTTTGGAATATTTTGAAGAAGATCCCTGTGTTCGTTTAAGCATGAAGATTTTTCTGACACATAATTGCAGTGGGGATATAGTTAGTAAATAATATAAATGATAATTTAAGTAAATTTTTTTGAAGAATTAAATTTTGTATTTTAAATTCCTTATCTAAAATTTCGTTGCATTTTTTTTATTATTCTAAACGTTTTAATCCAAAAATATGGAAAATGATTAATTCCATTTCATCAGAAATTTTAAGAGTTTTGATTTATTGAATAAATGTTCCAGTTGTTTGGGTAGTAATTACTTTTGTTATATTGGTTCTTTTTTTATTGCAGTATCTTTTGTCACTATTTAGAGATTTCTCTATGCATTTAGATATTGACAGAGAAAGTGTATACTTTTCAATGTCTCCGGTAAGTAAGGCGAATTTATTTTTTTTAAAAATATTTTTGTATAGATTTCGAGGCTTTTAATACTGCTTGTTTACTAATGTAGAACATATTAATAACAAAAATTCTTATTGGTCAACATCTATCATCTGAAGAAAATAGACAAACTTAATGATTTGTTTGATAATATTTTTGTTTCTAAAAATTACAGGGAATACAAAAATGTATGTTTTCAATGATTTTTAATAACGCTTTCATCTTTAAGAGTTTTGAATATTAAAATTTGCTGTTTAAGATTTTGTAAGCCTCTTATGAGCGATTCAGAAAAAATGAAAGTGGTAAAAGTGCGACAAAATTCTATCTAGGACTATAATCTGGAATATTTTTGTAGGACAGTTCAAATATCGCTTTTGGCCTTGAATTTGTTCGCTTTAGCGCAGAAAAATTCTTTTGCGGTTCATGATTGTCTGAAAAATTTCATAGCGTTTCCAAATATAGGTACTAAATAAGAATTAGTAATAAAAATGAGATTCTTTTCATTTTAAGATCAAATATAAGTAATAATAAACCTAATCCGTACAGGAAAAACAAATGTTATTTAATTTAATTATTTGATAAAAATGAATTTTGTTATGTTGAAACGATTTTTTTAGTTATTGCCTGTTTGATAAAGAATCTATCGATGCAAAAATTAAACCAAAAACAATTATTTAAATTTAAAATTGGATAATAAACTAGTGAGTAAACTATTAAGATAAATTTTCAAAAGTGCAAAATTGGAAATTTAGTTTGTTTTAAAGATAAAACGAATTATTCTGAACTTAAGTGATAAATTTTAGAGGGTAAAATTTCACAATTGTATTTATTTATAGACCAATGTTACAGGACTTAACAAAAACTTATATTCAGATAAAGAAAATCTATTCTAGTTAATATATTTAGCATTCATTCTACTCTTAATTTTTTGCATTTTACCAGTGGTTTGTTCTGGACCATAATTAATTAATAAGGAATGAACTTTCGTATTTCAGGTTGGCTGGGCAACTTGGAATTGCTTCACGTCACTCTTGTTTGTGGGAGCGGCAGTAGTTGTGTACGAAGGAGTGCCTTTCTTCATCAGTCCCACGTATTTCTGGGATTTGACGGACGAATTGAAAATGACCCACGTCTTTATACCTGCCAGTATATTGGACGAAATGCAAAAAAGGAAATATCTACCGAGTTAGTTGATTTAAATTAATAACTAAGCAGCTAATGACACTCAACAAAAAAAAAAAAAAAAAAAAAAAAAAAAAACTTTATTTCGTTTATTAAGAAAAATTGATTTTCATTTTACATCTTTTTATTTAATTTTATTTGGTTCATGTTTGTAACGAGGAAATTTCGAAACTGGTATTGCACTTGGTTTCAAATACACAGGAATTCCGACATTTTATGTATTTTTGTATTACCCATGGTATTACAAAATTTTATAGTTTTATAAATTTAGACATCAGCTAATCTATAAGTTTGATTCCCCATAAGATGCGTCATCTGTTAATGAATATGAAAAATAAAATCATTACAAAATTTTTTAATATTAATAAAATTTATGATAAAGAATGAAGTAATATAAAAGTATAAAGAAGTGGAAAATAAATAATAGAAATTAAAAAAGTTTCAAAAGCGTTCTTTTATCACTTTATTTAAAAATACAAGATCATTATTTTTATCGAAAATTCGGATACTAAAAGAAATTCATAAAAATATGAAACAGTAATAAAAGAAAAAGCAGACATAGCACATATCATAAAAAAGAAAATTTCTAATTATTGTTTAAAACTATTAAACTTGGAATAAAGTAAAACATGTACAGTTAAATATTATTTAGTTTTTATATTGCTAGTTTATATATCTAAAAGTAAAGCTGTTTTTCAGA
Source organism: Argiope bruennichi (assembly GCF_947563725.1). NCBI lineage: Eukaryota > Metazoa > Arthropoda > Arachnida > Araneae > Araneidae > Argiope > Argiope bruennichi. Next base: position 29,375,560 of record NC_079160.1, read on the forward strand.
TCTGGTGTTGCTCATCTAATATTAAAAAAATAATTGTCTTTTGCTTATCTTGATAATAATGAATAAATTTCATTTACTCAAACATGAACACTTCTTTCTTCGTAAAATTTCTGAGAGTAGAAAACACTTGTATAAAATTTCTTTACTGTAATATTAAGATATTCGGTAATGTATGAAAATATTTTATTCCTTATGTTCATTGACATTTGACATGTTTAACACTAGCACTTTCATATTTCAGCAAAAAATCACAGTTTGGAGTCTTTGAAGGTATTGATGTCAGGCGGAAGTGTTGTGAAGTCACAACTTTATGATTTTGTTTACTCAAGTATAAAAAAGGATGTCGCCTTTGCATCTGTTTTTGGTTAGTATAATTTTTTATTTTAAATCTGAGAAAAATATTTTAATATGTATATCTTTTTACTTTCTCGTATGCGAAGTATACAAAGAGAAAGTTTGTATAATGATCTGAAAAAAAAAAAAAAAAAAAAACGTGCCAAAATTTTGATGAGACGTCATGCTTTAGGTCTTCATAAATTCAACAAAATATTTGAAATCTTGTTTATCTGTCTCTGAACACGTTGCCTAAATATGGAATGACTATTTAAATTAAATTTAGTTTACAACTGTTTTCATCAGATTGAAAATGGATTTCAAATTATAACTAAACTCGTCAAATTATGTCTATTTCTTTGTCTCTCGTTGTAGATTTAACACAATTCAGAAACTTAATGTCATAAATTCAACAAAATTCTTCATAAATTCAACAAAATATTTGAATTCTTGTTTATCTGTCTCTGAATACGTTGCCTAAATATGGAATGATTATATAAATAAAATTTAGTTTGCAACTATTTTCATCAGATAGAAAATTGGATTTCAAATTTTAACTAAACTCGTCAAATTATGTCTATTTCTTTGTCTGTCCTTGTAGATTTAACACAATTCAGAAACTTAATGTCATAAATTCAAAATTCTTCATAAATTCAACAAAATATGTGAAATCTTGTTTATCTGTCTCTGAACACGTTGCCTAAATATGGAATGACTATTTAAATTAAATTTAGTTTACAACTGTTTTCATCAGATTGAAAATGGATTTCAAATTATAACTAAACTCGTCAAATTATGTCTATTTCTTTGTCTGTCGTTGTAGATTTAACACAATTCAGAAACTTAATGTCATAAATTCAACAAAATTCTTCATAAATTCAACAAAATATTTGAAATCTTGTTTATCTGTCTCTGAACACGTTGCCTAAATATGGAATGACTATTTAAATTAAATTTAGTTTACAACTGTTTTCATCAGATTGAAAATGGATTTCAAATTATAACTAAACTCGTCAAATTATGTCTATTTCTTTGTCTGTCCTTGTAGATTTAACACAATTCAGAAACTTAATGTCATAAATTCAACAAAATTCTTCATAAATTCAACAAAATATTTGAAATCTTGTTTATCTGTCTCTGAACACGTTGCCTAAATATGGAATGACTATTTAAATTAAATTTAGTTTACAACTGTTTTCATCAGATTGAAAATGGATTTCAAATTATAACTAAACTCGTCAAATTATGTCTATTTCTTTGTCTGTCGTTGTAGATTTAACACAATTCAGAAACTTAATGTCATAAATTCAACAAAATTCTGCATAAATTAAACAAAATATTTGAAATCTTGTTTATCTGTCTCTGAATACGTTGCCTAAATATGGAATGATTATATAAATAAAATTTAGTTTGCAACTATTTTCATCAGATAGAAAATTGGATTTCAAATTTTAACTAAACTCGTCAAATTATGCCTATTTCTTTGTCTGTCCTTGTAGATTTAACACAATTCAGAAACTTAATGTGATAAATTCAAAATTCTTCATAAATTCAACAAAATATGTGAAATCTTGTTTATCTGTCTCTGAACACGTTGCCTAAATATGGAATGACTATTTAAATTAAATTTAGTTTACAACTGTTTTCATCAGATTGAAAAATATGTTTCAAATTATAACTAAACTCGTCAAATTATGTCTATTTCTTTGTCTGTCCTTGTAGATTTAACACAATTCAGAAACTTAATGTCATAAATTCAACAAAATTCTTCATAAATTCAACAAAATATTTGAAATCTTGTTTATCTGTCTCTGAACACGTTGCCTAAATATGGAATGACTATTTAAATTAAATTTAGTTTACAACTGTTTTCATCAGATTGAAAATGGATTTCAAATTATAACTAAACTCGTCAAATTATGTCTATTTCTTTGTCTGTCGTTGTAGATTTAACACAATTCAGAAACTTAATGTCATAAATTCAACAAAATTCTGCATAAATTAAACAAAATATTTGAAATCTTGTTTATCTGTCTCTGAATACGTTGCCTAAATATGGAATGATTATATAAATAAAATTTAGTTTGCAACTATTTTCATCAGATAGAAAATTGGATTTCAAATTTTAACTAAACTCGTCAAATTATGCCTATTTCTTTGTCTGTCCTTGTAGATTTAACACAATTCAGAAACTTAATGTGATAAATTCAAAATTCTTCATAAATTCAACAAAATATGTGAAATCTTGTTTATCTGTCTCTGAACACGTTGCCTAAATATGGAATGACTATTTAAATTAAATTTAGTTTACAACTGTTTTCATCAGATTGAAAAATATGTTTCAAATTATAACTAAACTCGTCAAATTGTGTCTATTTCTTTGTCTTTCGTTGTAGATTTAACACAATTCAGAAACTTAATGTCATAAACAAATTAAGTATGTCAAAATTATAGATCACCATCATTGTGTTAAATTTTTAGATCATGTTAGTCAAAAGGTAGATTGTTGACTATTTGGACAAGATAGCTGAAATAAGCAATTTTATGTCGTCTTTGCATCAGAATTCTGGATCTTTCAAACTTCATAATAACTAGATCTAACAAATCAAGTCGAAAGTTTGTGCTCGATAATCTTAGACGAAGCTAAACACAAAAAACTAATATTATATATGTTTAAAAGCTGGTTCTATTTAATATTCTAAATTCTACTTCATTTTCGTTGTAATTTCTGCGAACTCTTTCAATATTGATGATTTATTACAACGTTATTTATTTCTAGAAGGTTAATTTTTGTATGTTACATATATAGTACGGAAAAGTTAAATATGTTACTATCTTCTTTCTTTTTTCAGGTTCAACCGAATTCTTGGGTTCCTGTTTTGTTTTGGAATCAACTTTACCGATTTACAAAGGAGAAATTCCAGCTATAAGTTTTGGTGTGAATATAGAGATAGTTGACGAAACAGGTGACTCCACCATGTTTCTGTAAAATGTTGTATTGAATTCGTAATTTTAATGTCGCTATTTAAGTTTGTATAGAACAAAAAACTTCACAAATGGAAAGGAGTAGAATAACCATAATATTCCTCATGTTTGTGAAAGAATGCATCACATATTTGACGGGGTTTAAAAGTATAGAAATATATGAATGAAAAAAGAAGATTTCTTATTTGGGTCACCTAAATATTTTTTGATGCACTGTGATAGAAAAGTATTTTTGATTAAAAGAAGAAACATAATTTGTTGTAATTTATTAATCTCCAAAATAATTTAATTAATTTTTAAAAAAATACAATTTAAAATAATAAAAAATAGCATATTAAAATTGTATTGGTCCAGCTGCAGAAAATGGGTACTCAAATTTTACAACCCATTTCTTTAATCCTAATCTAAACAAAAATATTTTTTTCATTCTCAAATTGACACTAATAAACATTGTATATGCTCAAATATTATCCTTTATGCAATTTATTATTTCTCCTTCCTTTGTTTCTACACATATGATACAAAACTCTGAAGCTATAATTTTGCTCTTTTTGGACATTTGTTACCTCTAATGTCCCATACTTGTACTCTGTTATTGTTCCAGTTCCAGTGTATCAGAACTATTAATTTCAAATTATTACAGCATTATGAGTAATTCTATTTCAAACAACTGTGTATCCTCTAATCTGAGCAACTTTATAATTATATAAAAAGAACCTAATCTTATTTTAAAATTACTTCAGTGAAATGTAACTCAAACAAATATTCATAATGAGGATATAAAACATATTTTACTGCTTGCTCTGAAACAGTGTAAGCACTTTTAATCATTCGTTAAAATATTTTACTGATGTTAATACGTGATCATTAACCCTTAACTGGGGAGGTGAAATTTTAGGACTTAACTGGGGAAATGCGGTCTACGAGACCGCATTTCATTTACACTCAAATTAAATTTTTTAATGAATGTATTAGTATGAAAAACTGCCAATCTATTTTGCAGATATTTTTCTTGATATATAGATATGTTTCAGAAATTTTTCAAAATATATTATCATTGAAAAAAGTAAATGCTTTAGAACATTCATTTTCTCCTCAAATTACATGTTACAATAAATAATATTCTCGAAAAATTATATTACTTTTTACTTTTTAAATCATATTTATTTTTACAGTATATGAAGGTATATAGAAAACAATATAATGTAAAAATCGGCAATTATATGAAAAATAAAAAAAATTGACAATAGGTAAAATTGGCCCTTTTTTTATCGGCTTGTGTGACTTTCATAGAGCGGTTTTCTAGGGCATTTTAAACATATAAGTTAAGAACTAGTATAAAAATCAACCTATAAATTCTGTATATATATATATATATCACTTGGTATATTAATATATTTTATAAATTTTTCAAAATACATTATCACTAGAAAAATTAATTATGTTTAAACATACATATCAAAATCAGTTGAATGCGAACTTTCATCGAAAAAATTTCTGTACAATTATCCTTATCACTAAAACCACTTTCTGCTTCATTTAAAAGTGTCTGGAGCGCTGCTTCATAAACTGAATGAATGATATTTCGGGCCCACGTTTTAGCGCCATCTGCTAAGCCTTGTTTATCTCTGGGACACTAACAGCGAGATGCGGTCTTAGAGACCGCACTCGAAGAAATAACTGAATTATTTTAAAAAGCATCTGCTGAAATCGGTTAAAAAAGTGCACGTGTATTGAAGGTCACAAAACAGGAAGCTACAGGGTCAATCCATTCAATAGACCTAAAATTAGAATAGGAGTGACAGAAAATCCATCGCTACCGGTCTCGCAGACCGCACGTCCCCAGTTAAGGGTTAATTACAACTTCGTATCTTCTTTTCATTAAAATAATTGTATAAATAACCATTTACGTTATGGTAAATTCCAATTTAGTTGTACTTCCCAAGAAAGAATGAAAGAGAAGGCAAGCACATCATGTGCGATATTTCTATTTTTAGCGGTAAGAGTATTAATTGTTCTTTATAATTTGGTTAAGACAGACAGCTGTAGTTCCTCAATAAAATCATATTGGGAAACTAAGGCTGTTTTATCTACACTGAAAATTGCAAAAAAGTGCATCAAATGTATAATTTTGTAAAAAAAATTATTATTTTGATGTATAAGAGATATTTTCTTTTGCATTTTAAAGCTTTTTAGAGCTTTTAATTTTTGACAATCTAATTTATGCTGAACAATATCGACAAATAGAAAAATACTACATATACATATATGGGGCACTTGCAGTTGCTTAAAAGGTGATACTGACGCAACGTAGACAATATAATTAGACTTTCCTATCGCAAATAAACAATATTATTTTCTTTAAAATAATAATATTACACATATTCAATAATTAAGGCATACTCACAAAGAAATCCAGTGGTGCGCTATAAAAAGATCACTATTTGGACATAAAGATTTTGTTGATTTTTTTAGGTAAACCTCTTGATTACGAAGTCGGTGAAATAGTACTAACGAAACCAATGCCTAACTTGCCATTATGTTTATGGAAAGATAAAGATGGCTCTCTGGCCCGAGAAAAATATTTCTCCAAGTTTCCAGGTACTAAAATGATTCGTGCTTAAGCTCTTTTCTAAGGTTTTTCCTTCTTTTTTTCTGAGAAATATTTGGTTGAAAATAATTCATACACTTTAAATGAGCTATTTTTTTTCAAATTTTAAAATGCATATAAGTATAAAATCTATTGATAAGATTTTGTAATATTTGAAAAAGAATTGAATGCTTAACAAAACAACGTATTTTGATTGTATCAATTTTTGTGGGGTTTTCTTTTTAGTAGAATGAATAAACAGAGGATGTTTTTTAAAAATATTTTCAAAAGAAATCTGAAAATTAAAAATAAGTTAAAAAAAACTATCATAATTTAATTTTTAATCAAAAAGGGGCATTATTTTTTAATAAATGATAAATATCTTTTTTATTGTTGCTAAAAGATAATTCAAATTTTGATATTAAAATCTCACAAATAATAAATGAATAAACAAGCATGAATTTTATTTTTGCAGATTAATCATGCCTCATTACTTTTAAAAGTCAAATAAATGAATGCCAAACAATTTATAAAAAAATTATTCTATTTTACTTAACTTTTTTATAAGGCTAAAAAACGTGAATAAACAAAAATCAAGACTTTAAAGAAGATAAAATCATTGCCTTAATAGTTAAATTAAGAAGAGTTTTCATGATGTAATTGCTTTCAATCGACAAAATATCAATATTTTGTAAGTTTCGGTCGAAAAAACTAAATAGTTCCCCTGATTTCTCCTCCACGTCATTTCCTTGGAAATTTAAGTCATTTGAAGGTTAATATTAACACAAAAGGTCACTTTCTATATATTCGGACAAATCTAATCTGGTCCATTTTAATGAGGAAAATGTTCCATAAGGATACCAAAGTACTGGAAGAAGGATATCTGATACTACTAGATCCTCTGACGCTACCCTTTCTCTGTATTTCAAAACGAATATATAAAACCTATTTTTCTTTGAATTAATAAGCCAATTAGTTTAGTTTTCCTTTTATTGTACTTAAAGTAACATTATCATAAGTTTTTAGTATACCATTATTATTTTAGTATGCCTTTATTATTGAGTTATTTTGATATAAAGTTTTCTATTTCATTCATTAATTTGGTTTAAATTTTATTTTTAAAGACATTTAGAATAAATTTCTTGTGAATTCTATATTGATTACTTTACATAATCAAGTTCATTCATTTATTTATTTTTATTAATTAGTATTTGAAACATTTTCAGCGTGATTTGAGTGCTGATTACCTAGAACGAATGCAACTTACATTTCTTTTTATATCAAAATCTAGAGCCAAATACGGAAAACAATATCGAATTCAAAATCAGTAATATTAAATTATTATAAAATTATTGAAATATTATTGGCAAAATAATGAGAGCTGAAAATTATTTTCATAAAATGTCGATATATTAATTAAGATTGTTAATATCTTATTTAATTAAAATTTAAGTGATTACATTTAACTAATAAATTATTTTATCTTAGGAAAGTTTGGCATAGGTGATTACGGAGTAATCAATCCAATTACAAGAGGTCTTACCATATGTTGTAGAAGGTGAGTTTGAATGAACTTAGAATTACTAAATTTTTGATTTAAAATGGCAACTAATGCAATATTAAATTGGTTATATCTTTTGGTGTTCTTTTCACACGGTAGATGTAGAAATAAGAAGAAAAAAAAATCTTTTTTTTTTCGCTTTTAGGCTGCTTTGATATCTTATATATATATATAATATGAGCTGCCTTTAGCAACCACCTGTTCATTGGGGGTATTAGATGTGTTTAATTTCGAATAAATATTTCATTACTGATGTTTTTCAATGACATATCATTGATCGAGGATGTCATTTTAGTAGTTCGGAGATTTATAATATTCTTATTTTTACGCATCAGATTATTTTAACATTAAAATCGTGTTGTTCTCATTGTATTATGGTTTTTTTCTTATCGTGTACATGAATATTTTTAGTAAAGACAAGTCCCATGACATCACGGTAAAATTCAAAACCTGATTTCCAGGTGGTCTATCTTTTAATTGCTTGCTGTATTTCAAGTACTATTGTTTCACTTTTTCTTTTCTCAAGTAAACTGCGAAAACAAAAAATAGAATTATTTTCTTCTTTAGTCTTCAACAATAGAAGAAAATAAGAGATTTAATGATTAATGAAATAATGGAAAGGGCTTAATTTTCTTAGCGTAAATAAAACATATAACTGAAAATAAGGCAAAAACATCATTTTTGAATTTGTCAAAATTTTGAAAAGATCTCAACTAAATTGGTATTTCAAAAAGTTACTTTTAGATTTTAAAATGATCCGAAAAGCTGTTTTGTGAGATTATATATTTAAAGGTTATCCTAGGATAGAAAACGTTAAAAAAATCTTTAATTTGTATTAAAAAAATTTTTAAATCCTCCCAGGTACATATTTCCAGCTTCAAAAACTCATTGCACTTAGTTTGCTAACTCTGATTCAAATAGTCTGATATAGACTCAAATAGTCTGATATAGACTCAAATAGTCTGATATAGACTCAAATAGTCTGATATAGACTCAAATAGTCTGATATAGACTCAAATAGTCTGATTCAAATAGTCTGATATAGACTCAAATAGTCTGATATAGACTCAAATAGTCTGATATAGACTCAAATAGTCTGATATAGACTCAAATAGTCTGATATAGACTCAAATAGTCTGATATAGACTCAAATAGTCTGATTCAAATAGTCTGATATAGACTCAAATAGTCTGGTATACAGACCGGTAACACTAACAAGAGATCATAAATATACCTTTATTATTAACTGAAATATGTTTTATAAGAGAATACCTGGAATTTTTTATGAAATAAATTTTGATAATGTTTATAATTTCTTTCAGTGACGAAACTTTGAAACAGCGAGGATGCCGTTTTGGTAGTTCAGAGATTTACAATATTGGTAAGTGCTAAAATATGCAAATAATATAGTTTTTTTTTTAAATTTCAAAATTCCTTATAAATTTTCATTTAAATAATAAAATCTAGATTTTTTTTCATCATTGTAAATATAATTATTATCAAGTACTATTGCTAGACTTGTTTTTGTTAACAATTATTATTCTTTTATGGACGAGGGGTGATCCAAAAAAAAGTTTACAAGGAAAAGGAAAAATATTTTATTAACAATAGACCCAGGATACAAATGGTAATTAAGAAACATGTGTGGTGGTCACTTCTCTACATAATCACCAACCTGTTGAGGCATTTATCACACTGCTGGACTAATTTTTTTAACCCGTCTTGGTAATAACAAGTCTGTGGCTATTGAGCCAGTTTTCGGCATCTTTTTGAACAACACCGTCTGATATCCACCTTGTTTCGGATAAGTTTTTCTTCAATGCCAGGAAAAAGAAATAGTCACTGGGAGCCAAATCGGGGCTGTATGTGGGTGGCTCCAGACCTCCCACCTAAACGTTTCCTGCAATCTCTCTGCCCGCTTCAAAAGAATGACACTATTTAGCCACCTGTTGTCTACTTATTGCTTCGCCCCCGTGCACTTCAGCAATTTGTCTGTGAATGTCCGATAGGGACACATTCTTGGCCCATAGAAATCGTATCACGGCTCGCACTTCTATGCAAGACCACATCTCTAGACGTCTTGCCATTACTGTCGCTATTTCAGGTCTCAGTACTAACACTATCTTTTCGAGCGACCGGTCTAAGACAACTAGCGCCATGTGTCTCCACTCTGGGTAACAATATTCCCAACTACAATTTCTACTTTCCAACTGCTGCTTGTGAACTTTTTTTTTTGGATCACCCCTCGTATACACAATTAGTACACTGAAGCGAAACCTACAAAATATAAGCACATTTTATCATTTGAAAATAATAAGATGATAAATCAAAATCATCATAAATTATTTCTAATTTTGATTAATAATTATCATAAAATTTAAATCTGAAATTATTTTGCTAAAAATGAACAAAATAGCAAGATGATAAAACATTTCAATCCTTATTTTTATGAGCTTTAATTCACTTTGATTTGATTTGATAAATTAATGAAAAATTATGAAGTTATTAGCGAAAAAGTTTTAAGAAAATAATTTTACTAAATATTCTACCATGTTAAATGTAATGCATAGTTCTATTAATATACTTCTTATATTTAAAAAAACTTGTTAAAAAATTTCAGTGGAGCTTTTCCCAGAAGTGAGAGACAGTCTTTGCGTATCTCAATATAACAAAACAATGGATGAAAGAGCAGTACTATTCCTGAAGATAAAAGAAGGTTACAGTTTCAGTGAAGAACTGGTCAACAGAATCCGAGAAGCAATAGCCAATGAACTAACTGTCCGTCATGTACCAGATGTTATTCTAGAAGTAAAAGATATACCGGTTTGTATATTCATGCTTCTTCAATGTGTTGAACCAATATTGCTTGAATAGTTTCATTTATATTTAAAAGAATCATGTGTGCAACTAGTTTACTGTCATATATATTAAATTTAAAACTTAATTAATTTCGAAGTAATTTATTAATTAGTAATTTTTATCCTAATTTAGCCCATATAAACTTCATTCTAAAATGTTCTCTTATTTCCTGATCCAATTTCTACTTTTTTATTTAACCTGTTAACTGAGTATAACAAAATATTTCAATGCAAAACGAATTGAATATAAGTTAATTATTCGGTTAAAAGGTTCATTAATCCTACACGCGCTCTATAAAACTGATGGTCTCAGCATTTCAGCAGGTTCTCACGCTCCAAGCAAAGGGATAAAAATCTTAATGTTTACCATATTCTTTTAAAGATGCCTAAATTTTACTTTCCTAAGACTACAAGTGTCAAAGAAATCCCTATCGAAATCCCATAGCAAAATCAATGAAGGGAAAAATTTTGGTCTCTTTTGCTCTTGCATTGCGTGGTAAACTGACGTCAGTTTTATCATCGCTTCTTGTACATAAAATGACTCCAATATTGAAATAACTCGAAGTTTTAAAATTCAAATGTACCAACACACGCACATACGCACGCACGCATACACGCACACACTCACGCACGCACACACACACACACACACACACACACACACACACACACACACACACACACACACACACACACACACACACACACACACACACACACACACACACATTCTTATTGCCATGTTTAATTAATATCTTGTAATTCTACCTGTAACATTAAATACATTCTTTTCTTTTCCATCCATGTTATATATCAAAAGACAAAAAAAGAATGTCAAATATTATTTCGGTATCAATTTTGCTGTCTGATTTTCCAAATTTGTATTAAATTCATTTCGAATAAACTGAATTATTTATTTCCGTTTATTTTTTATACTCTCAAACATTAAAAAATATATAAAGAAGAAAAACCCCAGAATTTGATACATCCACTCATACTCATTCAAAACTCATTCTGGGGCAATCTAAGCTCAAAGAAGTGATAGATTTGAGACTAGGCATTTGACAAAAGTCAAAGGTCAAATTAAGGTCAAGGCAGGCCTACAAAAATCTTATTAATTTGTTCTCTAAATAAATAAATTTGTAAAAAAATACCAATTATATAATTCATAAAATATTAGAATAATACTAACACTTAATCGGATATAAATGGTCAGCCTAATTATTTGATTGCGTTCATTTGGCTATTGAAATATTTCTAAATAATGAGGATTTAATTAAAGTATGTTACAGGATGTTGAACACATATATGGTATCATGAGTCATACTAAATAAATATTATATATATATTTACAAATTAATAAAAAAAATGTTCTGTAGTACTATAACAAATCATGCACATGTTGATTCAAAATACTTTGAAATCAGAAAATAAAATAAGTTTATTAAAATACTAATTCACTCCAATGTGGATTCTAAGGTCGCAGAATGTCCAATCAAACATTTTATTTATACTGTGTTAAAAATAATTTGTATATTTTATAGCCGTGATAAAACACGAAAATAAAAATCGAATAGATGAAAAATACTGTTTAAAATATTGGTAAAAAATTGGCTTTATATTTTGCACAATATTTTCCTGACATTTTTCAAGATGATCAAACATGTATAATCATTTCTAATTTAAATTTAATGAAATGGTTTTGTAAGAGGCATTTAAATTCAAAGTTTTGAAATTACATCAATGAAATATTGTCTGTGCTTTATATAAGGTTACCAATTAATAATTTTATTATATTTTCTTCTTTTTAGTACAATGCGAATGGCAAAAAGATGGAGATCATGGTGAAAAAAATCATCAACAGAATGCCTTACAATGCAGAAACTATTGTTAATCCAGGCAGCTTAAAGTATTTTGAAAATGTACCTGAACTTCAAGGATTTTGACAGCATCTTTTATTGGTATAAATAAAATATGCATGATTTTAATAAAAAGGAATAAAAACTGATTTATCACAGAAGTTTTTAATTTTAAATTTTGTAAACCTGTATATTTGGTGCACAGATTTTTTGTATGTGTAATACAAGAAAAAAATTATAATCTTCAAATATATAAAACGTTTTTTTTATTTTAAAGAAACAGTTTTGTATTATAAATAATATAGGAGAAAAAAAATCTTTAATTATTTTCTCAATTAAGAAATGATTTTTATAAATCATCAATTCATTGAGATTTTAAGAAATTATTTATTTGAAAATGTTTTCCCCCTTTAAAAAATATTTTATCTCCCCCCCCCATGAACAGATGCATTTTTGTTTGTACTGTTATTTTTAACTTTAGAATAGATATGTAGATGGCGTTGTTTTAAAGTAATTTTCATTTGATAGATTCCATAAAAATTATTGTCATGTTTATTACTTTCTCAGAAACGATGTTTGCAATGTATATTACTTTCGTAAAAGTATTTAAGATCTCCCTTAATTTTTTTAAGTATTATAAGGTCAAATACCAATTTTAAAATTGAGGATAAAGGCTAAATTAATCTGTATAATTGAATAAATAGTTAAATCAGCTGGAATGAAACTTATACACAATTTTATGATAACTGAGCAAAGTATGGCCCGTTTGCATTTTGTTTCAAAAACTAATAAGGAGGATAAGAATTTTAAGCCTGATTTCTTTGTCTAGATCTAAATGCAATTATTAAACTTTTCTCTATTATTTGGATATCAACAGCATACACAAAATTTCATTAAGGTGTACGTACACACTTGAAGAGTTTTTTTTAAATTTTAACTTTAAAAATCCAGTTTTTTCACAGTAGGTTATTAATATATGCTTAAACTCATTTCAGTGGGAAAAAATCATATTACACTAATTATTAATTAATTAAATAATATTTAATGAGCTAATTAGGGTATTTTTTGAAACATGATATCTTAAATTATAATTTGTACAGACACACAATTCTAGTTGGAAATTATGCCTAATATTAGTCTTCATGTTGTCTGCCTCAAACAAGTTATAAAAATGTATAGTTTTCTTTAAACAATTTTTTCATCAACGATGAATTGAAAAAGCGAGATTTTTTCTGTCATTTTAACATTTAAACAGCTATTAAAAATTTATTTCTATAAATATAACTTTGATTGAGGCACAAAATATCCGCTATTTCATACAGATTATTTTGATATATAAATAACTGTATTTGGTTCGTTTCTTGTTGAGTTATGATTGTTTGAATGAAGCAACATAGTGGAAAAATATCATTCTTCATAAAATGAGTTTTAAAAACACCGTAACTAGAGATTTTAATAAAAGCACCACAAGACAAATAATTATAACTGGAGAAATTTTTCGAATATTGACAACATCTTGGTATCGTTTGAAAGCTAAAGGATCAGAGAACATTATTAAGCTATAAAAAAATATTCGATATTTTGAACGATTTTCGAAGTTTCAAGTGTGTACATACACCTTAACTTCTTTGAGTTATCAGACCCACCTACACAGAAGTACAAACATAGACAAAAAGCATATCTTTGATTCTAGAATCCTGTTAAAATCGGGTTTATAGTTGATGCAGATATGAGACGGAAAGAAAAAAAACACTTCCTCTAAGGGTATGCGCCCGTGACGGGACTTAAAATCAATGAATAGTAGTCTTCTTAAAACAAACTGGCCATTGAAGTTATGCGGCTTCAGTGTGGTATTGAAACTTAAGTGCCTCTCCGCTGAATTGGAATAAAAGAAAGGGTTTAAGAAAATTAATTATATTAATAATAAATTAATAATAAAATAGTAATAATAAATTAATAATAAAATAGTAATAATAAATTAATAATAAAATAGTAATAATAAATTAATAGAAATTGATTATAAAATAATTAATTCAATAATTTTTAATAGAAATAATTCTTGATTACAGAATCTAAAGGCAGGATTATATGGATCGATTGACAATGATACACAAATTGATATACAATATTTTAAATATAAAGAACAATCGTGTAGTCTCTTTCACGTAATTAGTCAAAATTGGACATAGAATCGTGTAAAAAAATTCTTACTTTAGTTTAATTGATTTTGATTTATAATTACATTTTTTCCATTTATAGGGGATTGAGATGTATATTTACTAGCTGTGGCGATATAGAATACTGTATTTTGATAAAAAGGATATTATCCTCGAAATTATCTGTAATGTTCGAAACTATAATCTAATCAAAATCAGTGATAAGAAATTTAATTACATTTTGCATTTCTATAATATATGTATATATAATTTTGACATACTGAAGTTTTGCACCTCTTTTATATGAGGTTATATATTTTCCGAATACTGTAATTTTATTCTTAGTAATTCTTGTATTTTTTTTATAAACTATAAGTTCTTGATATCGATATTGTTTATGACATGCGCATTCCTGTCGTAATATGTAATTGATGTATTTGTGGTGACACCTTCAAGAGTATCTACTTTTTTCTACATATAATTATTTACCTGTTTTCCTACATATCACATATATACACTCGTTAAATACGAATAAAATGTGCCACTGGGTATACTGGGTATGAATTGTTAAACTAATTAATAACCATATAAAATGGAAATCTCATAAACTCTCTAACCTCTAATTAGTATTCCCCGTACTACCTTTAATAATCTCTTCCCCGTGATCTGGGCGTCCCGGGTTCGAATCCCGGTTCGGGCATGGCTGTTCTTCATCTGTGTTCTATCTGTGAGGTGTGTGAATGTGCCCCCCTGTAAAAAAGGGTTGTGCAAGCGAATGTGTGAGTTCCATCTTCATATGAGCTAGAAGTCAGATTTCTACCCTCGGGTGCTCAGGGGTCTTTACCCTCAGAAGCTACTGCACCCCCTTTCCGTGGTAACACGGATACGACATCATCATCATCATCGCCTTTAATAATCCTCATTAACCTTGAAACAGTCTAATCTGAATGCAACTGAAAGGCTCTGTGAAACTCCATCCGTAAATCAATGCGGAAAATTATTCCTCCAGTATAATATCCCACTCTTTTGGAAAAATTAACCCCTTAATCCTTAAAGTTTTTGTATAAAGGAATATTAAAATATTTTTAGGACTATTAATGCCATAAGCGAATAAAAGCTTTTTAAATTATTAGTTTCAAACATGACTCAATGTACAGATTTAAAAACTTGTTTTTAATAGGGACTAAAACAAAAATAGAATAGAAGTTGATGTAGTAGACCAAATCAGTGCAAGCTTCACGATTCCTTAATGTATAAATACCAATGGTGTTATCTATGCTATTATGAATATTAAAATATTGGAGTCCTAATTGCTCAACAGCTATTATATTTGAAGGAAAAAAATTTCTTTTTCGATCATAGACGATTTTTAAAGGTACCCTTAGATCAAATCCTTATTTTTTTATTATTAATGATTAATTTTTAATATTTTCTGAAGTTCTACGGGCGTTGTGAAATTTTGAGATTAAAAAATGTTATATCAAATGTGTAGCATTTATCCAGTTAGCCTCTAATCATTTTATAATATAAAAAATATGATTGTGTACGTTTATAAAAGCGCAAAGTTGTAGAAAATAATATGGTGCATAGAAAAAATCAATCTGTCCCGAATGTCCCATGAAAGTAGCCTGAGGGCAGAGGTCCAACTAATGAATCCACCATAAATACAGCTCAAAGTTCAATATCTCTCCTTATCAAGAAATTTTTGTTACATCCACATATTTTCTGATTAATTTTAATAAAGTTTTCGGAAGATTGGCATCGCTGTGAATTGGTCACCTTGCCCATGGTAAACTTGTTTTCTTTCTTTTTCCACATGGCCAATTAAGAACTTCCCAAGAGTCCAAGCTCCAGGACATGAAGTGGCAAGTATTTTTGAAGTGAGATTATTTGAAAAAGAATAATATTTCTTGTTAAAATTTTGTCAATAAATATTATTTTCATGACATAAGGATTGATTATAACATGAAATTTATCCATCATTAGTTTCTGTTTTTCATAGTATGAGAATCAGAAATTGCATTATATTCCTTTGAAATATTTTTGAGATTCTTGTAAAGCCAATTTTCGAATTCCTTTGCAATTTTTTTAGATCCTTGTAAAGCCAATTTTCAAATTTTCTTTTGATCCTTGTAAGCCCAATTTTCAAATTTTTTTGCAGATTTTTTTTTAGATTCTCAATTTTTATAATTCTTCCTTTCTTTTTTTTGCGCAAGTAACTAGAAAGCAATATCACTTTATGCACTCACTTAATTATATCAAAGTTTCATGCAATGATGTAACTATCATTCCATTTTACAGTAGATGAATGTTTCTGACACAGAATTATGTACAAAACTTAATATTTAGCCAAATATCTAAGAAGATGGTGTTTCTTTCAAAATATAATCTGTACATTTTATTTTAGGGTAGGTAACTATTTTTTGCAAAAATATCAAACATTTTTTTAAAATTAATATTCTGAATTTCCGAACAATTTTCCTTCATAAAAGAGTTTGAAGTTGTTTCTAAAATTATTCTTTGGGAATATATATTGAATATTTTCTTTGCATAATATGTATTTGAATGTTATTTCTCATCTTCACACGCTATTTTCCCAAATTCTAAATTCTATTTTCCGAATTCTAAATTCTAAATTTTCCGATTTCCCAAATTCTATTTTCTTACTAAAAACATCCCAAATTAAAATCTAATGGATATCTTTTGATCAAATTTGGTCTAAAAAATTTTCAATAATTTCTGCTGCTCAATATAATAAACTAAAGAACAAGGCTCATTAATTTAAAAAAAAGTATTCTATAATTGATTTATTGCTTTAAGATACGGGGGAAAAATTGAAATTTTCATGTTATTTATCATTTGAACCTCTATATTTAAAGATTAGTTTAAAAAAGAGCTTCATTTTTACTTCGGGAACTAGGAAACACAATTATTAAGTTATCTAGCAGATTTTAAGCAAATCATTTGATAAACATTTTAAACTAAAAGATTTTTACTTTATGCCTGGTTTTAATTAGAAAACTCCCATATTTATTAGAATTTAAACAAAACTCTTTTATAAATTTAAAAAAAACACTTTTGACCTTTACTGTATATTTTATTTTCACCGATATTTTTTTCAACCTATTTTATGCAAAAATTTAAAAACATCAAAGTTTTAGAGTATTTAAAAAAAAAATCTTTCCGAACGTAGTTACATACTTTAATAATATTAGAATTGATTTTTTTACTTATATCTATCTATTATTAGTTTTAATTTTTTCAATATATGCAACTTCTGCAACAGCTCTAAATCCCTTATCAAAAAATTTCTTAATATTCATGTGACTATGTTTTGAAATCCCCCTCCCCTTCATTTTTGTACAAATAAACAGATAATTGTGTTTAAATAGCTAATCATGCCCCTTTCTTCTTTATCGAATCAAATGTATCAAAGTTTTGTCGAATGATGTAACATCTTCCCTTTTTACATCAGATGAAAATTTTTGGCACAGAAATTTTGTATAAAACTCTGTTTTAAGACAAACGGTCAAGAAAAAGATAATGTCAAATCTGTTATTTTTATATGATTCATATCAGTGTTTTTTTATTTTATTTACAGTTAAAATTGAGAAATTTGATCAATTTCCAGCAATTTTTTTAGATCTTATTTAAAAATTAAAAATCTTACTTTAGACCTTTTCTCAATATTTGGTACTTTGTTATATATATATATATATATATATATATATATAACAAAAAATTAATTTTAATTCTACCTTTGAATTGATTTTTAATTTTATATTCTTTTTGATAATTGAAATAAATTTTTTATGTATATAAAAATAAATATAGCCTTTTATTCACTGTTTATCTACAAATACAATTTTGTAATTAAAAAAAACTTTCTATCAATAAATGATACTTTATAATTTACTAAACAATGACTGTTTGATATTTAGCAGACTTTATCTATGCACAAAAAATGTACAAAATTTATTCTTTGTTTCAACAGAGTCATAAATAACAGCAGAAGATATTTTCAATTAAAAAAGAAACTCAAAAAAGTATTTTTATTAAAACATTTTCGCAAACCGCTTTTAGTAATCGTTTTTTCCCACGAATATTTGTATTTTTAATTTTGTTTCTTTTCTGTATACCAAACAAAACATTATCTGCCACCTCAATGAAACGTTTCTCCATTCAGGTAGAGTAAGTGAGAGAGATAAGAAGTTTATATACATACATTGCTTCATTTCGAAATTTGCTGCATTAGAATTTAACGTCCATGTTAATTTTCTTATAATTCATCGCTCAATTTGATAAGATAAGATAATACAAGCATTTGCGCTATGTTTTTTTTTTATCTTTCTTCCCTCTTCTCTACGCAAAACAAATCGTTTTTTCAAGACCTTATCAGTGACCTCAGTGAAACGTTTCTCTATTCAGTTAAAGTGAGTGAGAGAGATAAGATATGTATATATAGCTTCACCTCGAAATTAGTTATAGTATTGTGTACTCGAGCTTGACATTCAAGATAATTTTCTTGCAATTCATCTTTCCTCTTGATAAGGTAGGTCAATTAAAAATGTATTCAAAGGTTATTTTTCCACTCCTTTACAATTTCTTGAAAATATTGCTTAAAGAGGAGTTTACACTTAACTCTTTCTAGGGCCGTGGGAAGTATGCTTCTCACCAAATTTATCAATCTTTATATGAGTTTATGTAGGTTGACATAAGTTCTGAGAAATCTTTTTAGAAAGGCAGAAACTTACATGCTTTAGTTCTCTATTTTACACAAAATCATGTGTCTTGATTTGATACTTAATTATTAATTAACCAAATTAATTAATGAATCAAATTAAATATATCTAATAAGCTAAATGAATCCGTTTTCTTATTCTAATTTCAAGCCTAAAAATATTTTAACATAATATGACTAGAAAAAAAATTGATATTGAAGGGAATTTGAAGTTTGGAATGTAATTTACAATTATTTATGTATTATTATCTATGTACTATTTAAAGTTCTGTATCGAAAAATAATAAGTTCATTAAATTTATTAATCTTTGAGCTGCAAAATTAGAAAAACTTATTTAATAATATGCTTTTAATAAGAATTTATAATAAGGAGTACAAAAAAAAAAATTGGATATGAAAATTTTGCCGTTTTGTTTTTCTTGCAAAGAAAGAAAGGGTGGGAGGGGGTGATTAATGATACTATAAAAAGGCCAAGATCATTTTTAAATTCATATTATCTGCAAATAATTACTTAATAAATGATCACTTAATTAAATAACTTTGGTAAATTTATATTCAATATTAATTTTAGTAAAAATGTTATCTATTAGTTTAGTTATGCTATCTATCTATGAGAACAGTGAGTACATAAATTATTTTTGGTTACGTACATAAAAATAAATAAATGCATATTTTATTTTTATTTGCCTTTGTGATGTTTTTAATAATATTGGGGAAAAAGGAGCATTAGTAATTATAGAAGATTTATTCTGATTAAATATATTTAAGTTTCTGTTTAATAAGAATATTTGTACAAAACTTTTTTATGAGATGGTTTCCTGTTCCAGCAGAGAATTCTGAGCCATTTCTTTTTCAAAATAATATCTTTGATAGGGTTCCCAGCCTCAAGAACTGGATTTAACCAGTTTTATACGTAAATTTATCTCTTCACTTTGCATGCACAATTTAAAGACGAGAAAACTTTATCTTATTATATAGTTTAAAGTAATTTTTTCTTCTTTTTATGATAACATGCAATTAATCAAAATTATTTTATATGAATAATTAATCATATTGATATATATGATAGACGAAGAGCTGGTTAAAAAAGGCAGCTAACATATACATAATTTTTCAAATTTGGTTCAGTAATATTAATTAAAGAAAATATAATCGGAGAAACTGTGCAGATATTTATAAGTCCAGTCTTAAGAAATAGTTTATAGTATCTAGATGGTATTTTACTGTGCAATCTAATTAAAAGATGAATTTGACGAATTCTCTGCATTATTTATCCATTGCTTAGTAGAATTAAAAGTGTGATTATTTTTATTTTTAGATAAAATGGCCACTTACAGTTTAGCTGATGTTAAAGTAATGTGGAAGCCAGATGATCGATATGGCAAAGCTATGAAAAAGTTCAAGAAGATAATAGAAGATAAATATAACGTCAAATTAGGTGAGTCTCAAATATTTGCATAAAGCTTCAAGTTAAATAATTTGGGTTTTAATCTCTTAATTCAAAATACTGCCATTTACACAATTAATTCAACAATTCGACAGGAATTTTGTGGCAACAACATAATATATATATATATATCCGGTTTCCATGCATCTTATTGAATTCATATTGTAATTGAAGTGGCAAAAAAAAGCATTAAATATAATGCATCGAAAATTCAAATAATAATTGCAAGCTTAGATGGAAATTTTCAAATATTTTTTTTGTCAAAGTGTTTTTATTAATAAGTTCGCTGCTTTAGGAATTATTTAAACAAATTCATGAAAACAAAAAAAAGTATTATATTAAGCAGTTTTAGCATGCAAATCATTAAGTTAAAAGTCCCGATATTGAGAATTATAAAAATCACAGGATTTTGTAAATTGAATAGATATATCCAGGACTTGTTTAGGCACCTCTTTTACAAAATCTATCAGCTGGATCATAATCAAACTTTTTACACATATGCTCTTGAGTATACATTTTCGATTTCAGACGAAAAAGATCCTAAGAAAAAGAAATGCATAAAAATTTGCATAAAATTGAAAGTATTTAAAATTTTTCTACTTGTATAATAAGGAGGAATCATAGTTTATGAATTTTTTTCTTTGACTATAAATTTAGTGACTATGGCATTATCTTATCTAGACTGAGACATACTTGTCAAACTTTTTTTCCAGAAAAATAACAGTGCTCCTGTTGCACTCAGAGCGTTTTGACAGACATAAAATTTGACTAGTTTTTTTTACTATTAAAAATTCAATAGCGAATGATATTGCATTTGGAAGGAAGTGAAACTTTTGCAGTGAAGCCTAGACTTGGCAATCACAAACCAAATGAACATTGAACTGAAGAAATTGTTTAATTCTGAAGTAAATGAAGGCATTTTAATAACGATGCATTTTCATCTAAAAAAGAAAATGTTTACAGGTATTTTTAAAAAATAAAATATTAATTTGTACACAGTTGCGCCATTTGTTCTCTTATCATTCAAAATATGAATTATATTTTTCTTTTGAAATCTAAAGTATATACTCAGAAAAATATGTAGAAAATTTAAATCTATGCAAAATATGACAGTGACTGAACCTGCCTATTTTTGTATGTATTTAAAAAGGTATTCTTCAAAATATTGTTCTAAAGATATTATTTAACATATTCTGCCAGATGCTAAAACAACCTGCTATTTTATTTAGTTTCTTTTGAGCATTTATGCTATTGTAATTTTTCTTTAAAATTCGGAAATATACCAGAAAATGAAAATTAGTTGTACATTGATAAAAAAAATTAAAATATTCGAAATTAATTTAATATTTTTATTTAAAATGCGTCTAAAATTTAAATAAGTAAAAGAAACAGTGAGTCAAAGTTATTTTAGAATTTCGAATAAGCTTAAGTTGTAAATTGTTTCATTAAACTGTTAATCGAGGAATTAACTTTTGTTAACTCGTTTTACTTTTGGAATTTCTTTTCAGTGGGGATTTATTTACATCTAAAATAATAACAGAAATTCGCTTTTTACTTTCTGTTTATATATTTTCACAAAATATTTTATGACGTATTTAAAACACATATAAATCAACAATTTTCAATTATAAAAAGATAGTTAAATAAATTGAAATAATTATTTCGCAGTATGATATTTCTTGAATTAATGACACATTTATAAAGCAAAACAACGATCGAGACACAAAAGTTCCGATTCTTTCATCAAACCTCTTAAATAAACAACACAATTTGCACGTGTTGGTTATGTTTTAAATTGAAAATTTAGACGATATATAATCACCAAAATGTCTTTCAGTGGTTTTGGTGTCAAAGAAGGACATCCTGTGCTAGTAAAGGAAGTTTGTTGTTGATCTTTTTATTTTCCCTCTATATTTTGATAATATTGTCTTCCTCAAGATAATTGTTAGCTATTTAAAAAAACACTCAAATACTCAACAAGCAAATTATGGTATTATTAAAATTTAAATTACTTAAATGTACAGTGCACGATGTGCAACGTCTACTTTATAAGAAAAGTAGCCGTTATCGTAACATTTGAAACTAAACTGTACAAATTTGAAGTGTTTCTATGTAGCCTTGATTCATTTTTAATGAATAATAACTACGTAAACTATAAAGTAATACACGTTATTTTTAAAAATTCCCATGACGGAAAAAAAATGGTATGCCCTTGGGTTTGTCTTCCTAACTGCTTAACATGTTAAAATGCGAATATTAAAAGAATTTATTGATTTAAGAATCGTTGCGATAAAAATTTAGAAAACGATAAAAAAAATTATTAAAATTTATAAAGATTTAAAGTTTAGATTACGATAAAAATTTATTAAAATTTAGAAACTTTTTTTGAATATAAGTCCAATGCAAAAAGTTTTGAATGCTTTGTTAAACCTTTTTCTAATCATAATGCACTCTTTTAATTGTTGCAGAGAACTATTGGGATTTGCATGAATGGTCCATCAATCACATTCCAGAGTTATGGGCCGAGATGTGGGATTTTGCTGGCGTTATTTGCTCCAAAAAATACGAAAAGGTTTGTGAATAATATGAATTTTAATAAGATTTTACTTTCTGTGTTTCAAAATGATTCAGAATTCACCACAAAATAAGCCAACACAGCATAAAAAGATGTTATAAGAATCGCCAATTAAATGAATTAGACCACACCAACCTAGAAAATGCATAAATTATAAGAACAATAATACGTAGGAATACTTCATTTGGCGATATTTTAATTGTGCAATAGGTGTACGTATCTAAAATCAGAACCATTCACAGTTATGAATATTGCTATTATTATTGCTTTCATGCGTTAACAGTCATATTTTCTAATGTTTTTGGTTTCTTTCTTTCTCCGCAGTTTGTACATTGTCTTTTGAATCACTGATTTGTATTAGTAAAATCGAACCAGTGATTAGTTAGAATCTGTTAATACAACATATACACTCACACTGGATTCTCTCATTTTACTTTAATAAAGGTGATACGTCCCATTCTCATCTGCATAATAATTGTGGACCTTTGTCAAGAATCATAAGTACTCAGATTTTTATTTTCAGAGTCCCACACATGAACTTTTTTTTGTGTCATAGAGTATAAAATTGAGTGTGCACGCTGTTTTTAGATCTACTGAAATAAAAATTTAACACCGAAGTATAATTTTAGAATAGTATTAAAAACCAAATTTCATTTTTCTTAATCGTTGCGTTTTGAAGCCAGTGTATGTACATTCACCGAATATGAGACATAGATATGAGAGTACAGACTAGAGAGTACAATACGATTTTTTGATAAATTTATTTCAAAGAAGTTAAGGATAAACACTTTTTGATTTTAAAACTGTGTAAGTAGCAGCGTACTGGAATTATAGCGTTTACATGTATGCGAAAGTACAGGCGACAAATGGTCAACCTATCATCGGATTTAGTTTAAAGTACGATACAAATTCTTATTTTAAATACTGTACCAAACTGTGCATAACTGTGTACTAAATTTTATTCATGAATATACTTTGCATTTTTCTATGTATGGTTGTGTGCTAAATTTTATTCATGAATATACTTTGAATTTTGCTGTGCATGGTTGTGTGCCAAATTTTAATCATGAATATACTTTGCATTTTACTGTGTATGGTTGTGTGCCAAATTTCATTCATGAATATACTTTGCATTTTGCTGTGCATGGTTGTGTGCCAAATTTTATTCATGAATATACTTTGCATTTTGCTGTGTGTGGTTGTATGCCAAATTTTATTCATGCATATACTTTGCATATTGCAATTACCTTTTTCGCTTGCATTCGGATAAACAGGAAAAATTCCTGAAACTGGATTTTATTAAAAATTTGGGAGAGATCTGCAAATCTAGTGTAATAACTACAGACCGAATTTCATACATCTAATTCAAGTAATTACATCTAATTTTTATACATCTAATTCAAGCTATTGTGTTTTCAGAAAAACAGATAGACATAATTCAAAAAATGTGTTTCTATGACTCAAGGATTTCTGAAATATAGAGATTCAAGAACTTTTTGACTCTTATCTTAATTTCTCTTTGTATTTTTCTTATATGAGATATTAAAAATATTGGTCCAATTTTTAAATTGGCTTTAATTTGATATAAATATTTAAGTGACACTTTCACACGCGAATGATATTGCACTTATACTTTTATGACATTATTTTAAAAATGTTGTATAAAAATTATTTTACAATTTATTTAGTTATTCGTTATTTTTAGATTATAGATCTGAATCTCCCACTAGAAAGTTCCCCTGAGTGGTTTCAAGGTGCAAAAGTCAACGTCGCTGAAAATTACCTGAAATATAGAGATGATCACATAGCTTTGATATTAACAGGTAAATACTTCGTTTTAATTTTATTACAGTTTGTTTTCTATTTTTCAGAAAGTACTTAAGGAATGCAATATCTCAGATGCTTTTATTCCACAAATATACGAAAAATCGTCGTTGTACATGACATTTATTGGATATTTAAAAGGACTGATCTGAGTCTATAGACTTTGTTCGATTGCAGTTATGTGCAATATTATGAATTTTCGAGGAAATATTATTAAAAAGGAATTGGGAAATAAAATGATTAACTCTCCTAGAGATATAATGCAATATTTTGATTGTATAAGTATTGCATAAGTGAAAACTGTTTTAATAAACTTTTTTTATTCTGAAAATTTTTTATATTAAAATATTTTAATATTGATAATTTATATTGAAATATTTATTGAATAAAAAAAAAATTGAAATATTTTTTTTATTCTGAAAAATGTTTTTAGACATATATAAAGTTAAGAATATAGAGACTTTTTGAAATGACTAATTGAAAGTTTTTAACCCATTCACCGCTAACTACGAGATATATCGTAATAAGCATGTAAACCAAAACTTCAGGCGACGAGATATCTCGTAATGTGTACTGCAATTTTAGATTGAACATGATACCCAGAACAAGACGCTCTAAATTTGTCTGGCAGTGAATGGGTTAAACAGAATGCAATTTCTCCTTATTGAGAAGAATAGATCTCAAATTTTTTGTTAGAAGTTATATTTCTTCTTTTTATGTAATTAATCTTTTCAATAGTCATTAAATTTAATGCGTAGTCAACAAAATTCGGAAAAGAAATATTCTTTAAAAAATACAGCTAATAAGTATCTGTTAATGAATAAAAAGCTTCTCAATGAAAAGAAACTGGAAATGATTTCGAATAGATTATATTGAATAAAAGGAGGCTAACTTCTTTCTTCAAAGCCAGGCGAATGCTAATCTTTTAAAGGATTTCGAAATGTTGAACTTTGGTTATGCGACGATTACGAGAGTTGAGTTAAAAGCTCCCTATTTGAACTTCCACACCACACTAATGGCAAGAAGTTTGGCCTTGACGAATTTAACATGCCACATACATAATGAATGTTTATCATAATCAGGTCCCATAACTGATATTCTTATTTCAAATAACAGAGATTGCTAAAAGCTTATCTCAGATTAATGAAGATTGATTTGTCGTTATTAATTCTATCTTCCATTTGAGCTTATGTACGAAATTTATATTTGATTTCATATTAATTTTTTTCTATGCCGTATGTTTATCCATTTTTAGATAAATGAATAAAACATATATTCATTCAGCCATTTCTATTCATTTTATTCTTTTGTCCATTTTTAGGTAATAAATACCATTTTTAAATAAATAGACCCTTTTTTTTCATTTTTTTTAACTGAGAAAAAAGCTGGTTATTGAATCTTAGAAAATATAGATATCTGTAAAAATTAAAGTACCAAATGGTCGATAATTTTCAATTCTAATATCAGAGAGTAGTTGATAAAAAATGTATTTAACAAATCTATATTTCAGGTGAAGGCAGAGAAAGTGAAACAGTAACTTATGCTCAGCTATATAAGGAAGCTGAATTATATGCTGCAGCATTCAGAAAATCAGGCTTGAAGAAAGGAGACGTGGTTGTATGTAAGTTTGAAATACATTTTTTTAAATTTGTCACTGAAATTCCATCTTTTCCAACCTATGCAATTCTCTTTAAAAACTTATCATTAGCATCAAATGCGAAACTTTACTACTCACAAATGGACTAGCAAGACAAGGAATTGTATGAAAATTAGAAGTATAAAAAATATGAAACTCGAGCAACAACATGCATGAGTTTCATATTTTTTATATCACTTCTTTTTAATTAATGAATTTCTTTTAATCTTTCAGTTCTTAATGTGATATTAAAATTTGCGAAATTTTCAATTATATAAATGCGTAAAACTACATACTACAGTTCCTAATATGCACTTAATAGCCAAAATAATGGAAATATCTTTCACTCAAATTTTGACTCGTCCAGGTAGCATGTGCGTTGGCATAATATATCAGTTTCTTTATTAACAAAAATTCTCCTTATGTAGAAAGTCAATAGATATTGGGGATCGGTTGCTTTAGGATAAGCAAAATATATGAACGTTTTTGACAGTACTATAAATTTGTGTGTGGGGTGGGGGGAGTTGTCCCAGCATACTTAAAAACTATAATTTAGTAACTTTTTTAATACTACATTGCATTAAATACTAAACTTCCAACATAGTCAGATAATTCAAGTTAAAAGCTAAACTGTGGATGTAAATTATTTGAGAACGGATTTAGTACCAGGATAATATTTGGTGCATTAACAAAGGAACTGCATTTGGACATGCATTTGGTGCAGTAACAGAAGAACTGCAACGCAACAAAGAACTGCTCATAAGCAATCCAAAATGTATCCAATGACTCGATAAGAAGAAATTTGTAAAGAATGAGTTTTAACTCTCCATGAGCAACAAGAATTCAATCTATTTTATAGCAAAGTATCAAGATATTAGATAGCAATAGAACAACGTTGGAATTAAATAAGTGAAAAAAAAGGATTGACTGATCTGACACAAAGGAAAATCTTGTTCATTACGCTGATGGCAAGATCGTGTATGAATGCTTGATCTGTGTGTCGATTATGGTGGGAAGATCTATTTACTATTCCAAAACATTACCATCTAATCTGAGAGAGTTTAAACTGGTATTTTGTAAAGATACGTACAAACTTTTAAAATATTTACCGAACTATTGTTTTACTATTTTCTTCTCCAATGTTTTCGACTATTTACGGAATCCATTGTATAGAAGAAGTCATGTTATTATCAAAGTTAAATGCAGTCCAAAAGGAATTTAGCACTGTCCATTCTTTATACTGTGATGGATTGATATGAGCGAGGATAGAACCTGGGACCTTGTAATTCGCAGCCCAGTAACATGACCACGATACAAAAGCAATTGCTCAGGTAGCGTAGCTGTTAAATGGCTTATAAGATTTCACCACAGACTCTCCCTCCAGTGAGTCGGAGGTAAGACGAACGATATGGCTGTTGAGTGGTGATGTATTAGCTGTTGATTCTAATGCGCCTGTACCCATTTGAGTATTTGAGTTGCGGCGAGCGTGTGTGTGGGTGAGCGGTTGCTGATGCTGTTGCTGCGTTAAATGAGTCTGACAGCTTTGCGTTGCTGCGTCAAGTGAGTCTGACGACTTTGGTTTGCTGTGGGTAGATGGCGCCACAACAGATGTACGAAGGTTGAAGATTCATCGTCCGAGGTCACCAATGTGGAAGATTGTGATGAGCGAGGTCAGAACCTGGGACCTTGTGGTTCGCAGGCCAGTAACATGACCACGATACAAAAGCAATTGCTCAGGTAGTGTAGCTGTTAACTGGCTTATAAGCTATTCGCTACAGACTCTCCCTCCAGTGAGTCGGAGGTGAGACGAACGATATGGTTGTTGAGTGGTGATATATTAGCTGTTGATTCTAATGAGCCTGTACCCATTTGAGTAGCGTCAAGCGTTATGGCGACCGTGTTTGCGTTGCTGCGTCAAGTGAGTCTGACGACATTGGTTGCGGGTCGATCGCGCCACAACAGCTGTACGAAGGTTGAAGGTTCATCGTCCGAGGTCACCAATGTGGAAGATTGTGATGAGCGAGGTCAGAACCTGGGACCTTGTGGTTCGCAGGCCAGTAACATGACCACGATACAAAAGCAATTGCTCGGGTAGTGTAGCTGTTAACTGGCTTATAAGCTATTCGCTACAGACTCTCCCTCCAGTGAGTCGGAGGTGAGACGAACGATATGGTTGTTGAGTGGTGATATATTAGCTGTTGATTCTAATGATCCTGTACCCATTTGAGTAGCGTCAAGCGTTATGGCGACCGTGTTTGGGTTCCTGCGTCAAGTGAGTCTGACGACATTGGTTGCGGGTCGATCGCGCCACAACAGCTGTACGAAGGTTGAAGGTTCATCGTCCGAGGTAACCAAGGTGGAAGATTGGGATGCGTGATGATAGAACCTTGGATCTTGAGGTTCGCAGGCCAGTAACATGACCACGATACAAAAGCAATTGCTCAGGTAGAGTAGCTGTTTACTGGCTTATAAGCTTTCACCACAATACCATGGCTATTCAGTGTTAATTCAAACCGTTGCTGTCAATAGCAAATAGAAGCAAACTTCAAGAGCTAATTTACTTGTTTATAAGTACGAAATAATTTTATCTAATTAATTAAGAGTCATTGTAAAATGTTGAGCTTATTCTGCCTATAAGGGGAAATAATTAATTCATTGATTCTGTATTTTTTTAAAGATTTGCGATAAGATAATGTTGATAGTTATCTTTCACTTTACCAATAATTGCTATTTGTTTCAGGCCAAATGTCTAACAGAAAAGAAGCTGTCATTGCCATGATTGCTGTTCTCAGTATCGGAGCAGTATGGGCAGCAGCAGTGCCAATGTTAGGCGCTACGGTAGGTATTCTGGGATTTTTATTATGATTGTATTGTGTAGGTACTACTTGTGTAGATACTTAATGTAGATACTACATTAAGAATCTTCCTAAGTTTTGGATATAAATTGTTACTTTTGCTGAAAAAATAGTTTCTATTATTGGAACAACTAATTATAAAAATTATATTTAAGTCACATTTATCAATATGCATTGATATAAGCATAATTTCTGAACAAACTATTTTACAAGCCCGAAAATCAACAATAAAAATAATTTGATTAAAGAACAATATAATTTCAAAGACATTCGAATTTAAAATAGATTAAGATGCGCAGACACTAATACTTAGAAACATTGCCGAAATTCAGCAAAACTCTTTTCAAATATAAATTTAATTTAGCCAAAACCACATACAATGACATACGCATTCCTAATATTCCCAATAGACATTTCTGCACACTAGAATACTTTCAGTATTGATATAGATGTGATAGAAGGCTCGGCTTTCTTCATGTAAAAGATAAAATGAAATTTTCCAAAATTAACCCTTAACTGGGGAGGTGAATTTTAGGACTTAACTGGGGAGGTGCGGTCTATGAGACCGCATTTCATTTACACTCAAATTAAGTTTTCTAATGAATGTATTAGTATGAAAAATTGCCAATATATTTTGCAGATATTTTTTTTGATATATATAGATATGTTTTAGAAATCTTTCAAAATATATTATCATTGAAAAAAGTAAATGCGTTGGAGCATACATTTTCTTCTCCAATTACATGTTACAATAAATAATATTCTTGGAAAAAAATTTTTTACTTTTTAAATCATATTTATTTTTACAGTATATGAAGGTATGTAGAAGACAATATAATGTAAAATTCAACAATTATATGAAAAAAAAATGACAATGGGTAAAATTGGCCTTTTTTTTTTATCGGCTTGTGTGACTTTCATAGCATGGTTTTCTAGGGCATTTTAAACATACAGGTTAAGAACTAGCATAAAAATCACCCTACAAAATCTGTGTTTGTGTGTATATATATATATAATCTTGGTATATTAATATATTTTATAAATTTTTCAAAATACATTATCACTAGAAAAATTAATTATTTTTGAATATACATATCAGAATCGGTTGAATGCCCACTTTCATCGAAAAACTCTTCTGTACAATTATCCTTATCACTAAAATCACTTTCTGCTTCATTTAAAAGTGTCTGGAGCACTGCGTCATAATAGGATCAGTAAATTCGATGATATTTCGAGGCCCAAGTTTTAGCGCCATCTACTAAGCCTTGTTTATCACTGGGACACTAACAGGGAGTGCGGTCTTAGAGACTGCGCTCAAAGAAATAACTGAATTATTTAAAAAAAGCATCCGCTGAAATCGGTTGAAAAAGTGCACGTGTATTGAAGATCACGAAGCAGGAAGCTACAGGGTCAATCCATTCAATTGAGCTAAAAATAGAATAAGGGTGACCGAAAATCCCTCGCTAGTGTTCTCACAGACCGCATGTCCCCAGTTAAGGGTTAATATTATTTAAATTATTATTCCTTCTATAGATAAAAAAATGCAGCAGTTCCTAATTTCTTTATTTATTTGATAATTTTAAAACACAATAAATCTTTTTAAATTGCAAATATTATATTAGAATCAGTTGAACTTTGGAAATTGTAATACCGAACACATGTATCTAGAATTTAAAATAAGTACGGTAATATGTGTTTTATAAAATCATAGCAGATTTCACATATCATTTTTTAGTAAAAGATTATTTTCTTTTATTGCAGCTGTTGACTTAATAATTTTTAATGAAAAATAAGCATTTATTAGATACATTTGAAACGAAAAATTATCATTTTCAACAGGCAGCACTTAATAGATTCGCTCAAGTTGGTCCAAAGTGTTTCATAACGGTCGATCGGATACCTCATGAAAAGAAAATCATTGATATGCTCCCAAAAACCAAAGAAATCGCTGAAGGTATATTATTTCAGTATTATGATATAAAATTAAAATAATTAATTTGTAGATTAATGCTTTTAAAATAATCGTTATAGTCTAATAACTTTAATGTATGATGCTTTTTTATTAAAATACTGAAATATTCTGGAACAGAATGTTCTTGGTTCGTGTAATATAGATATTAAAAGCTAAATTTCAAAATAATGATTCCATTATTAAACGTCAAAAAAATGGATGAATTAAAAATAATTTTAATACATTCGTTGAAATATTATAATCATGTTATAATTATGAAAATATGTGATTATAGAAATTAGATATTTGTCTTTCAGGGTTTATACTATTTTGCATTCTTTCTTTGCTTTATATAAGAAAGAATGCAAGACAATGTAAACCCTAAGTTAGTTTAAATCTTCAAGATTCTAAATCTGTTTAATTTTTCTAATTATTTAATGCCCAAATTGATAATAAATTATTCAAACCTACAGAATAAACATTTATTTCTGGTTCAGATATTTAAATGTATTAATCTGTAGTTTTAATTATTATAAATATGACCTATCTAGAGTTTAATTCTTATTTTCTTGAAACTTTTTATTTTTGTGAATATCAAGTAAATGAAATGGAAAAAAAATGTTTTTCGATAATTATTTAATTGTTTTCGAAGCAAACATTTTGAGTAATTTTTTTATTTTTATATATTACAAAGAATTTTGTTTGGAAATTTTGAATTAATTTAAAAAAAAGCGTTTGCACAGTAAGGATTAGAAATATTTTGCTAGAATATTTTTGAATAATATATAATATTTTAGAGAAGATAAAAAAATAGTTTGCACAGTAAGGTTTAGAAATATTATGCTAGAATATTTTTGAATAATATACAATATTTTAGAGAAGATAAAAAAATAGTTTGCACAGTAAGGTTTAGAAATATTATGCTAGAATATTTTTGAATAATATACAATATTTTAGAGAAGATAAAAAAATCGTTTGCACAGTAAGGATTAGAAATATTGTGCTAGAATATTTTTGAATAATATACAATATTTTAGAGAAGATTAAAAAATCGTTTGCATAGTAAGGATTAGAAATATTGTGCTGGAATATTTTTGAATAATATACAATACATTAGAGAAGATAACAGTAATATGCAATATAGACACATAAATAAGAACAATACACAAGCTTTGATTAAAATGGTATATGCAATGCCAATTGTAGTGGTATAAAATTAAATTTGTTTAAATACAGATATTTGATCGCCATTTGATAAATTTTTGAATTTCTTACTAAAAGTAAATTTAGACTATTGTTATTTTTTCTGAAATATTACATTTGATATAATACTTCTATATGTCACTTAACACAAAATAAATTATGGCAATCCTTCATACGTAAAACTTCAAAGTCTTGAAGCAAGTTAAACATAGATAACTTTACGATATATAGAGAAGTCTTTTTTTATATATATATTTTGTCTTTTAAGAGCATTCATAATTCTATCTCTAATATAAATACAGATAAATGTGTTCGCTTTGGATCTGGAATTTCTTCACTAATATAATTTGAACAGAGATATGCCATATAGACAATCTAACTGCGTTTCGAAATGAGGTAGAGAAGTGTAAGGGAATTTTCCTGTTCCATGGGGACTGCCATTCCTATAATTCGAAAGGATTCCATTTTGTTTTTTGAGATGATATTTGAGCAAGAGATAAAAAATCACAAATTTTTCCCCTAAAAGTATTGAAAATAAATAGAACGACAAAACAATCAATCAGCGAATATTTTCCCCAAAAAATAAAAGAAATCTGATTAAAAATCATTATTAAAATACCACAGAGCTTAAACATATTTATGAAATCAATTTGCATTTATTAATATTTAAATTAGGAACTATCATCAATATATTGGTAATCATCACATTTTTTACAGCTTCAATGGCTTCAGAGAAAAAAAATAGTCAGCTATATATAAACACATAAGTCAACCAATTGACACCCGCCACGAAGGCACACGGATTTTAACCATAATGCTGTATGACTGGACCTCCGCAACAGCAACACTGGCGGGAACTGTGGTTGAGTCCTAAGGGCCCTCACCGGCCACGGTACATCCCTCCCCGAAGGAAGTACGTTCCATCATCGATGAGAGGCGTCATACCCCCCACCTATTTGTGTACCCTCCAGGGTGGCGAGATCTAGCCACCATGCCGGAAGCATCTCATCCTCATTTCGAGGTGCTCCCCGAGGGATTATATAAACACATAAATGAAAATCTTTGTTTTTTTAGATATCACACCGTTCTCATGAAATTCGAAATTAACTAAAGTTTTCATGGCAAAATATAATAGTCGCAACCATAAAAATTATTTAGAAATAAATTTTAAAAATATAACTGTTTAAGCAAAAATGGTAATTGTATTTGGAAAAATCTTTTTAAATTTTTCAATGAATTGCTTATTATTTTAATTTTATCCACTTACCTAATAAATATTAAAAGTATTTGATTTCAGTAAAATTAATGTAGAATTGATTGTTTGGTTTGACGTTATGTATGTGAGAAAACTGCTAAACTTGAATGTCTCAATCTTTATTTTATTTTTTAGGTTTACCAACCTTAGAAAAGGTGGTTATTGTGGAATATAAGGAAGATTCCCATTCTAGAGACATTAGTGACATAAAAAATGGGTATTTTAAATTTATATAAGCTAATTAAAACTCTGATAAGCAAACGAGTAATACTTTAGTTAAACATTTTAATGCAAAACTTTAATAAAATGTTATATTTTAACATGTCAACTATTAATTATCTATTAAGATATTCTATCTATTCCCTTCAATCTGTTGAAGAGAAAAAGGAAACGTTGTCATTAGATCTGTATATGGTATCTTGATACCATTATATCTATACGGTATCAAGATACCATATATAGATATAATGACAACGTTTCCTTTTTCTGTTCAACAGATTGAAGGGAATAGATAGAATATCTTATCAATATAATTTAACATAAATCATATAATTCATATAATTTAACATAAATCATATAATTCATATAATTTAACATAAATTATTTTCTTTAATTAATGAAAGTCGCAGTTAAAGTATCATCGTGGCATCTAAAAGAAAATCTTGAAACATTAGAAAATGAAGTAGTTAAATAGAATAATTGGTACTAAAATGACTGCAGGTATTAACTAATCACTTGAAAATACAGGAAAGCTTATACTAAAATATACCATAGAGGAAATAATGCGAAATTATTGGGACCGTGTGAGTTTGGAGTGACTCACTGATGTGAATCACCGAATGTGAAAGATCGAAATAAAATCCTAGAGAATGTGGAAAAAAATTTGATAAACGAAAGACGTCTCTATTTCAAAGAAATCTCGTTTAGCAGCTGTAGATCCTCAAAAGTGAGTTTCGTACAGCTGCTGACATAGAAGTTGCAATTCTGTTACTTAATTAAAGGCAGATTCACTGAGAGCCACGATGCCAGAAGTAAGTAATTTTCTGGTTTCTCGAAAGATGAGATGCTTGAAGTGCTTAATATTGGGCAACAATAACACATAGTTCTCGTTTAGCAGCTGTAAATATATGTCTCTATTTAAAAATGCCTTATTTTTGGACCACGTTTGACAGAAACCAAGATTGTCAAAATAATTTATTGTTTTTCTCCAAAATGTGATATCCAGATAGTTAGAAACCATTGCCATTGTTAAATAGGTTACATTGTATGGAATACCATGAATCAAGAAAATATATGATCTCTATTTAAAAATATCTTACTTTCTGACATCATTTAACTGGAACTACGATTGTCAAAACAATTGTTTGACTTCTCAAAAATGAGATATCCAAATAGTTAGAAACCACTCCAATTATAAAAAGGCATAAATTTGCATGAAACACAATGAATAAAGCCAGTAATCATTGACATCTTACGCTTGGAAAGGTAATTTATTATGCAGCAAATAGTAGAAGACTACAATTCAGAACAGATTTTACTCTAACAATGAACAGGTAATTGATATAAGTAATGACATATTCTCATGGGAATCATTTCTGCAGAAAGCTGGAAAGTCCACCGTAAGAGATGTTTGAAATGGCATAGCGGTCAGCTGATGTTAGGAAGATGTTGATACAGTGGATTCATTATTTTGCTTGAGAGATAATCAGTTAGCCCTATGTAACCATGAAATATCTTATTTTGTCAACGTTCAAGAGGGAGGGGGGGTTAAAGAATGAGCGTTGTTTTGTTGGCTTAGCCGTGATCTTAGGTATTTTCGGAAGCTGGATTTATTCAAGGTTTGTAAAAACCTTTTGTTGATCAAGTTTACTCAGCCAATGTTGAATTTGCTCTCTTACATTTTATGGTTCTAAGTGATAATACCTCAATCCTGAGATATTGCAATTTTCTATGCTTGCAATGTGACAATAATATCACCCATTGTATAGAAAATGCGCCACAATCATATCGTGAGCATGAACCTGATTCCAAACTTCTACTGAGACCACAACCAGATCCAAATCCTATAAAGAAGATTTTTTTTAAAAAAATTAAGATTTATTCAACAATATAGCTAGGATTTATTCAAGGATCATGGAGACATTTTATTGATCCAGTTTACTCTGCCAATGTCGAATTTGTTTCCCAAGATTTTACAGTCATAAGTGATAATGCCTCACATCTGCGTTTTATTGCAGTTTTACCTGACATTTTATAGTATTTCATAA
The DNA here is from genome assembly GCF_947563725.1 of Argiope bruennichi. NCBI lineage: Eukaryota > Metazoa > Arthropoda > Arachnida > Araneae > Araneidae > Argiope > Argiope bruennichi. The sequence goes on from NC_079160.1 coordinate 29,411,656, forward strand.
ATGACAATGCTGTCTTCCATTGTATAAAAAGTGCTCAACATTCATATCGTGAGCATGAACATGATTTCGAACTTCTTCTGAGACTACTACTAGATCTGAGATCTATAAAGAAGATTTTAAAATATACGTAATGACATATCCAACAACAATTTTCTTTGAATGAAGTTTAGAGCCCATTTAGCTTTACTTGCCTGAATTTATGTATACTCTGGACTTAAATACATTCAGCTAATTCGTAATCTATGGTTAACAACATAATTAGTCAAAAAGGAGTCCAATAAAGAGTTGAAGTAAAGTATTGGTTAATATCTGCAGTCCCCCCCCCCATTTTTTAAAAATCTGATAGAAATAAAACTGTTTAAAAAAAGATATAATTTGCTATCTTTCAAAGAATTTAATTTTAGATGTTAAAATAAGTATTATAGATGATATTAAATTGCCTATTTTGAGAAATTTCGCTCAAATAGAGGAAATATTTAAACTTCTGAATAAAAAAAATTAAGCAATAAAAGCAAGAAGAGTTTGGTTGTTTTGTTCCTTGAAGAGAGCACTATATTTCGTTCGAATTTGCAAAATGTCAAAGAAACAAAATAGAAAACAAACAACGAATAAGCAATGTTCCTTATTGACTTTGCAGTATATTAGAATTTTAGTTCTGTCTAGTTTCTCTCTCTTTAATCAGGAATTTATTTATTTCATGTATTTATATATGCATGCTAAAAATTCCTAAATATGTTAATATATTCAGGTTCGACACATTTCTTTTAAAATTTTCTCTTATACTCTTGAAAGAATTTCTTATTAATATATTTATGTGCAAGACATTACCTTTAAAATTTTTTGGTATATTCTTCAAGGAATTTCTTATTAATATATTTACGTAAGAGAAATTTCTTTCAAATTTTTCTAGTATAATCTTGAAGGAATTTCATATTAGTATATTCATATGCGAGACATATCCTATTATTCATATGCGAGACATATCCTTTACATTTTACTAGTACATTCTTGAAGGAATTTGTTATTAATATATTCATGTGTGAGAAATTTGTTTAAAATTTTTCTAGTATATTCTTGAAGGAATTTCTTGAGCTTGGTCGTGGAAAAGACGGATCAGTTCCTCCGATGCAGTTTGAACAAGTGTCCTTCACTCATCCAGTTTTTATAAACTATACATCGGGAACAACCGGGCTACCAAAGGCAGTTGTACATGGACCTGGGGTAAGATCACTTAACAGCTTATGCCTTCAGTTAAGATTCCTAGACTATACTATATGTTATGACGAATGCAACTGATTTCTTTTTTGCAAATCAATGTAATTTCTTATAAGAAAAAAATCCAGCACATTTATTTGAAATATGAAGTAAAAGGCGGTGACTTTTGAACTCTCCCAATTGATGGTACCTTTGATAAATCCATGTAAAAGTTTAAATATTTGCTCCAAAATAATCAATATGGGTTTTTAGAATTTAGATAAAAACGAATCTAAAAATTGATTGAGCTAATTTCTTGGATAAACTTATTGATCACAACACTTTTTATTTTCAAATTCAAAAATTGAACCGAGTTCATTTATTGTTCATGGCTAATTTGCCGAACCTTAATTTTGCACAAATATGAAATATCTAACCAGATTAAAATTCGCAGAGATTTTTTAGCACTTAGGAAAGAGTGCTCAGTTTTTACTGTGAATCAAAACTTTTTCAGTTCCATGTAGATAATTTTTTAATGAATTACCAAAACAACTCGATAAATTTATTTTGTTTTGAAACAGGAAATAAAAAAGAATTTCTAAATTTGCTTCTGATCTTGCAGAATGTTTAAATGTGTAACATAAATTTAACAATCAAACCCGAATGGCTGGTTAAAATTTAAACAAGTTTTGAAAAAATAAACAATTAGAAATAAATTATAGACAAACCTTGAACAGCTAATTTGCTGTGCTGCATATGTTTTAATAAGGCGTAGGTTAAAAGGTTTGTTAATCCATTATTTAGAATTTTACTGTAAATATGGCACTTTAAATAATTGATAAGGAAACGAGGAAAATGTTAGAAACTTTATTTCTAATATTATGATTTGGTTACAAAATCAAAATATATCCATTTATGTCTCAAACGTTTCTGTTAAATTTTTGTATAATCTTAACATAAAAATTAGTATAAATTATAAAATTCAAAAAATTTGTTTAATTTAATCTTAATAAAGAAAGGAATAAAAAACTTTTCTTAATAATTACAGATAATTCATAAAAATAACATATCTTATATAAAATTTTCTTTAATAGCCTTATATTATTCTTTGTTCTTTCTTTTTTCATTGTTTCATTTTCACCGATGGCCAGCTTTCAAAGAGATGCAGCTCTCAGGATAGTTCGCGAGTAGTCCACCTTTGTGAAGGCGCCTGGCCACAGTAAACCGCGATATATCGCCCTGTTTTTGTACAAAGTTGCTGAGCAGTGGCACTTGCTGACTGGTATCTGGCTCTTTTCGCCTGCAGGACGATATATCGGTCATCCTCTGTAGTTTTTTTTCCTAGGACAGCCACCACTAACCTTTCTAATAACCATACCTATGGTTCGGAAGGCTTACGAAGCGCGCGAAACGACACTTTTGTTAATTCCGAACTCTTCAGCTACTTAGTCAAACAACGTCCCTACTCCAGCTTTCCGATCATTCTTCCACGTGTGAAGTCGTCCAGGTGATTTTTTTCTCGCCGTATTTCACGCAAGAACCTCCATGCACTTGCAGCGAATGTCTTTGATTGCGCCTCTGTTCTTCCTTGATTCCTCAGTTCTTGAGCTCCGCGCGCCGACAGTACGCGTTTTGCGTACACTCATATCGCCTATGATGTTTTGTTTTTGACATCTGCATACGCATCACTTATCAACTGAATTGCGTGTTCATTGTACTAATCGCAATAACCCCTTTTCTACAATTTCAAGGCTACCTGCTTAAAATTTACATTGTTGCTTAAGTTTTGCACACCAATATATAAATGTAATGTACCTACATTACATTACAGCATGATTTGTTAATTAATTACAATAATCATTATAAATAGCTTCTTTCTCATTGAAATTTTTTAAAAACAATTACAAGAACGAAAGTGTAAAACTTCTATTGTGTTACTGATTTTTATTTGTTTTCAGTTTTTGTTGGCAACATTCAGGGACATGGCCCTGCATATTGATATAGAAAGGAGCAGTATTTCCTTCACAATGTCACCAGTAAGTGAATATTTTTAAAATTAAAATATAAACCATCCTTTTTTTTATTAAAATCGAATATGTGCATAGTTGAAATATGTGCATAGACGTTTTTTAAACTAAAAACATTTTTTTTATTTATTGCGTTTATACAAATAAAATAGATTATAAAATGAAATATTTTCTCTAATTATTCATTTGTATGTTATATTCATTAGATGGCAAATTCCAGTTTTGTTATTTTTCGATTCAATCGCATTAACAGGATGAATTTAAGCACTAATTAAATTTTATAAATAACATATAATCATAAGAATAGAAAGCTTTATTTTAAATTATGTTTCTTCAATAAATATTGAGTATTCTGATTGGTTAGCTATGTTTTCAATTGCTGAATGAGCGTTTGTGACATTGGTCTAGATGCTTATGTGCACTTTATCAGATTTTTATTTTCTGATATATTGCTGAAAAAGTAGAAAATTATTGGAGAAATGATAATTAGTTATCGTTGATTGCGGTTACAGGGTTTTGAGTTTTCATTCGAAATAAAAGTTGGCAAATATATACAATGGCTGTAACTGGAAGACTTCTCTCGTACAGAATATGCAAAGAAATAATGTTTTTGAAATGTATCTCAAAATTAAAAAGTGGTGGAGCAATAGGCCGTCATTGATGACATTTGTAGTGATCTTCAACTTTTATTGGAAATAAAAATATAATCATTCAGTTCAATACACTTGCTATGTTAGGGTGAACCTTTCATTCTATATGAGGTTTCTTCCTCCTAAAAATATAAGATGAAGTAGTTTTTTTTGAAATTTCTCTCGAAAATGGGGGCAGTTAAAGACATATAACTACTGATCATATATCTAGGAGTCATGGATAATCATATAAAATAAAAATTGCCAAAATCGGTGCAGTGGATAATGCTGGAGATCTTTACCAAATAGTCAGTGCGTTGTGTTTCAAATTTCTCTTAATTTAGGGGATTCTGGTGACAGAAGATCACCGTATAGATGTCTAGGGATCATAAATTTTCATATAAAGTAAATATTTACAAGTTTGTACCAAGCTTTATGGCTAAGGGAGTTTAACTGGTTTCGACAACTATTTCAACGTATGGATACTATAATTTTGGGGTTAAAATCATTCAGAAGCCTTCCTTTGCTACTTCAAAACCTGATGCTATTTTTTCTTCCAATTGGATGACCTAAAAAAAATTTCTAAATTATTATTTGATACTTCACTAATTCTTCACTTATACTTCATTTATTATATGTGCTATTGAACATAATTCGGACAATTATTTTTAAGCTAATATTCTATGAATGTTTAGTTCTCTAGTTTAGTTCTATTCTAAGAATATTTAGTTTAGATATAAACTTATGATGCAATCAGGATTTGCCTTTTGGCCTTGTATATTTATTTGACAAGTCCCGAAGCAATCTTGTTTTTCTGCTTTTCTTTATTTTTAGCTGCTGATTTTGCTAACACTTTCTAAAAAAGGTGCTATTTATTCTTTTCTTCCGTGCTTATCCATTTCCACAGACAGGATTTTAGATGCTGGGGAAAGCGATGATATTAAAGTAAAAGTTTTTTTTTTTAAGTCAGAACCTTTTACTTACATTTTCTGCTCAATAGATCGTTAATTTTGAAGAACCAGTGAATGAATTTGTCTGAGAATGAACTGAAATGCTTTTTTAATTTAACATTAAGTATCAAGTAGCAACAAAAATAAATTTTGACTTATTAATAAACAAACTACTGTTCAGGCTTCGGAAAATTGTTTCTGCTTTAAAATTATTGATAAACATGGCTCAGTTTCAACAATAAATATTACCTATTAACTGCCAGAAAAATACATTTACATTAAAATTTTAATTTCATGTGATTCTAAAATGATTATTTTTGGGAATATAGGCAGGCTGGGTATCATGGAATATCATAACATCCTCACTATTCTTTGGGCCCACTTTGTTGCTGTTTGAAGGATCGCCTTACTTCTTGAGTCCAACCTTCCTGTGGGATTTAGTCGATGAGTACAAACTAACGCATATGTTGATACCTACAAGCATATTGGATGAATACCAGAATCTGGGATATGTTCCAAGTGAGTAGGCTTAGTATTAATAAATATTTCCAACAAGTGCTCTTTCATAAATCGAGCATCGAAATAAATAATAGTTTTATTTGATGACTCGAATGGCCTATGCAAATATTTACTTAGCGCTGTTCCCCGATAAGGAGTTAATCTGTTACAAGATTTGTCAGCATCTATAACAATTGAAGGATGATAGGATTTGATTTTCCAAAGTTAAATAAACCAGTGTAACTTGAATAGGGTATTCTTTGGAAGAATTGTACATAAATCTTAGTCATATTTTTTTAAATATTAAAATTACGAAAAAAAAATGCATTCAACGTATAAATGAATTTCTTCAAAAAGATTTCGAAATATATTTTTAAAAAAGGCGAAATAATTCATTGCAAGATGGTTAGCGTACTTATATTTATTTGAGCAATCAAAGCTTCTATGTTGGAAACAGTAGACATTTTCATTAACGAATTTTAATAATTTGATTTTTTTTTGGGGGGGGGGGGGTATTTCTTTTATATGTATTGAAACTCATCTATACCTTTTTTTTTGCATTTTCAGAATTTAATCTTTTAACTTTATTTTTATTTATCATCCAAATTATTACAAAATCATGAAAAATGTCTTTTTTTTAAAACAACAACAACAAATTTTATTATTTGCTCATTAAAGTTAAAGCATAAGAAAGAAATCAATTAGATTGAACTGAAACAGTTTTTTTTGACAAGTTATGTTAACTATGTAAGTATGTTAAGTATGTAACTATGTAAGTATGACAAGTAAGATAACTATGTTAAGATAATCACTGTTCCTCATTATAGAAAGCAAAGTGAACAGGAATTGCATTTTAAACTTTCTGTCCTCAGTGAGCTTCCTGCTCTGTCTGATTGATTTAGATCTTTCCTAAAAACTTTTTTTCATTTTAAAGTTTTTCATTAAAAAGATTGATCATATTCCTTATATTATATATATTAATTTATTTATTCATAAATTAAGTAAATGAAGGTATTGTGCCATTATTTTGTATATTACGTAAGTATTTCCAATTTATTATATCCTCTAATCAGAGTAAAATTCATGATGATTTTGTAGGAGAAGGCAGTTTGGAATCTTTGAAGGTCTTGTTTGCATCTGGAAGCGTGGTGAAGCCACAGATTTATGACTTCGTGTATGAAAACATAAAGAAAGACTTTGCCTTTTCATCAGCTTTCGGTAAATGATTTTGTAATCCTTTTTTTTAGGAAATTTATATTTTTATTGCATTGTAGTATATTATGTATTATCGCGATAACACCAGAGAGTACCTCAGATGAACGGACAAGAAGTTAAAGTAAGTAGAGATGTATAATCCACAATTTTTTGAATAACAAATAATATTGCTATTGTTATTTTTAAATATGCGTTCCAAATATCTGTTATTTCAATCATATTATTAATTAAAAATTATTACTTAATATTAAATATAAAATTTATTAATTGTAATTAATACTTAATTTACTAATTTAATTAACGTGTGATTGAATTAATTTATCTGTTTCAGCTTACTTCTTAAATTTTATCTTTTATCTCAAAACTATTTATTTAATTTATTTATTAGAGTGAACCATTTTCTGGAAAAGATGAGTTAAAAATATATGTCATTTCTTTAGAATGTTTACTTTAGTCCTATATTCTACCAATAGATGGCGCCAGCAGTAAACAGAGTACATGTAATCAAAGTCAATCATGTCACGAGCAATTAAAAATGATCTGTATGGAATAGTGCATCATCAAATACGAATATCGGTCACTCCCGTAAAGTGAAGCGGTGACTTCGCACTTTCCAGTGAAGTCTCGCATTTTCCGGTGAAATCACCGCTCCGATAAACTTCAGTGATATGCAATTCAATGATACGATACGATAATTCCAATAACCGGTCCGTTCACTTTTCAATCCAATCACAGATTTCTTTCGAGAGCTTCCATTGGACAGATCGTATCGTCACCGCTCCGGCAAATTTCGGTGATATCGTATCGATTTTTAGTTTCTATCCTGATCCAAAACTTGTAACCGGAATATCACCAGTAAGATCGTATCAAGGATTTGAATCGCACCCCTCTTTGAAAAGTATTGATCACTTGTATTTGTGACTTTTTGATATTGGTTACGTAATAACCGCTCTGAAAATATTCGTCATCCCTAAAAGTAAATTCTCAACTCCCTGACGGGTTCAATATTCTTATCAGCTTTCGGTAAATAACTTTATAATCTTATTCTAAGAAAATACAACTTTTATTACCTAGATGTAGATTATGCATTATCGATATACCACTAAAGGGTATTTCAAATGTGGGGGATAAGAAGTGTCCTTATAAAGCAACTTTCACACAAGGCCAACTATTGCGCGCAATGGAAGGCCACGCCTACCTAAAGAAGGTTATTTGACCGCAATAGGTCAAGGACAAATAGCTGCCGCAATGAGACAAATACTTGCGAATGACCTATTGGGGCCATATGATCTTGTTGAAATAGGCGTGATCTTATATTGCGAGCAATAATTGACTTCGTGTGAACGCTGCTTAAGAAAACACCTCCCTGATATGTTCCAAATTGATGATGTTGCTCTTTCGGCTCATTAATAATGACGGGTCGTAGAACTTCGGTGATCGGCAATGTGATGCTTGCAATTGGGGTCGATTATGAGTTGATTATAGCATCCAATGTTTTGTGTCGCGGCATGACATTTATTTAATTCCGAATGCTACAAGAAGACAGAAGTTTCTTTCTTATATTCTATATTATCGAAGCCATATACCCAGAGTAATCTCCTTGTTCGTGAATAAATCACCTAGTTCGACTTATTTCCTAACATATTCCCGGGATAAAAAGTCCTCAAATTTCCTAACATAGTTGTAATAGAATGCATGTGTCATACTGTATCATTCATTAACTAGCTTGATACGATGTCCGTTATGTGAACACAAATTGTTTGAAAATACTTTTGCATTCTTGTCAAGCGGTCGCAGATTTAATTGTTAGGGTAGAAGATCTAGGATAAATTTCATTTCTTGGTATTTTGTTTCATACATTACTCATTAGGCTATTCTAATATCTTAAATTGTAGATAAATGAAATATCAGGCATTCTTTTAAAAAGAGAATTTTAAAAAGTACTTTTCTGCCTTCTTTGGTTGTTGGAAGAAAGTACGATGCATCTTTAAATTCCCGCGGATTTTTCCAATCTTGCTTACCCTCTTCAAAAGAAATCTATTCATCAAGCATGTGTTAAAACTAAAAACTAAAAAACAAGCGAAACAATATTATTTACATTTATAGAATACATGCATCCTCTTGTGAATGGCACCCCATAAATTCTCTAGTGAAATTCTCACACTCTCATAACAAGAAAATCAATGGGGAAAAATTCTAATAAATCATCTGTTCTATAATAAAGGAATGTTAATTCATTTACCATAATTAAATTCTAAATTATAATCTTTACTTTTCACTACACATTGAATGGATGGTCATTATCACAATGCAATTCATAGGCTCATAGTTAGTCCTAGAAACTTATTAAATACCGATACTGAAAATAAGAAAAAATAATAACTTGTGGAATCTAAAGTAAAAATAATGTAAACACCAAGAACTAATACAGTAAGCTGCAAAAAGATTTCATAGAAATCGGAAAATTCATTAGAAAAACGTTTTCTGTTTTTCTTATAAAAATACTTGCTCTCAATAAAGACTACATGAAGAGGAAATTAATATTTTATAAATGAAATAAGGTAACTGCAGGCATTTGGAGCATAGATAAGAATAGCATGCTTTCAGCCATCAGTTCTAAAATAAAATACTTGAAATTCTTTGGGTTTATTAAACTTTATCTAAGCCTATTTTATCGCCAGTAATTTTAGTTCAGAAATTGGATTGAAGACCTAAATCAGAAATTATGTTTTTCAAATTACAGACTGAATATTTTCAATGGCATGTACGACGGTCTTTTACAGTGTTTAGAGATTTATGCTAAAAAAATTGTCAATCATGTAAAGCTAATTAGTAATGAACAAGTAGTTGTAGTTGAAAACAAGAAACAAAATCTATGTTTCATTTATTTAAAATTATGAAATATTATAATATTGATATATAAACAACTTATGAAATAATTTTATATTCGTGAGAATATAAATTTTATATAATTGATATGTTTGACAAAAATTTGACTCTTCATTTTTATTTGGCAATTAGAATTTAATAATGGAAAGAACTACATAAATAGAACTAAAATTACAATAATATTCTGCGTTCAATTATTTTCAAGAAAACTCATATGATTTTAATGATTGAGATACGGTAAATAATGTGATTTTTTTTTAACTTTTCGTGCATTAAATAAGAAAATAATAATAAAGTTTCTGCACAGATTAGTGTTTGCAAGTTTAAAATGTTTGAAAATGAGAATTTCCAGATAATTAAAAAATAATAACATCCTTTTGAGTTTAAATAGCATTCTTCTATTGTTTGTTGAATTTAAAACGACTTTTCAATAATATATGAATTTATATAATAACTTTTATATTAAAATAATGAACACTGATTGACTTTTCTATATTTCTTCGATACTTTTATTTCTATTTTCGATTTGCATTAAAAATTAAACATACTGAGAATGAAAAATTATAAATTTCCGCATTTGTCAGCTCAAATGATATATGACTTCTAATGCTCAACTTCAAATGTTTAAATTTCTGTCATATTGATGAGTACTTATGATGTAAAGAGACCTCAAAATCCATTCCATTTGATCTCTAGATAGATAAACCGTTTGACTATCAATTACTATCCATATCATCTATGATATATGACTATCAATGACTATCCATACAATCAATGATATATGACTATTAGTGACTATCCGTATTTGGTACCCAAGTCCTAATTAAAATTTTAGAGCAGCTGCAACATCGCAATTTGATCGCGAGTGTGTTGTGATGGGCGAAAACATATACAGTACACTCACGATTATCCGCGGAATTGGGTGGCGCGGCAGCCGCGAATAACAAAAATCGCGGATAATGCGAAAAAAGCTAAAAACGGGTATAGCAAACGGGTTTTTCAACTTTGAAAAATCGTTTTATGTACAATAAAACGTAAAATAAACAGCAGGAAATGTTTAACTAACGCTTACTATTTTAGTATATCACTCAAAACTAACCTAAAATGCATTTTGTTAATGAAAACAGAAAAGTGCTTGGAATTACGAAAGGCGTCAAGGATGCACAGAAAAATTGATACATATGTACTGTTTTAATACTGTAATGTATAATGTAATTACAAAAGCATAACTGTAAAACTACACCTTTTTTTGAAAAAATCAGTCATTTGTGTTTGCTTCTTGCTTTGGAAGCATTTTCTCTTTGCTTGGAAGCAAAAAAAAAAAAAAAAAACTTAGTGCGGCAGGCGCGGATAACCCGCCCGCGGATAATCGGGAGTCTACTGTACCAGAAAAAAAAATACCTAAGTAAGTAAATGGCTATAAAATCTCAAATAAGTGCTATTTTTCGTCCAAGGTTTATTTCAAAAATCAATTCTCGTTATACAAAGAATTTTTAATATCTATTTTTCAATATCAAGATTCGAGATTAAATCTTCAGTAAAATCCTTAAAATCAAAGACATTTTATTAACTTTCAATGACACATTTTAAATAATTCTCTTGGAATATTTAATTTATCGGTTCATGCAAACAATGAACTACGTTATTCATATCAATATGGTTCATTAAATGCTTTTCCTACATTTTTAGGTTCAACCGAAATGATGGCAAATTGCATGATACCAGAAATGACTCTTCCAATTCATAAAGGAGAAATTCCTGCATTTAGTCTTGGTGTTGCAATAGAAACGTTGGATGATAATGGTGATATATCATGTTTTTTTACACCATCTCCATCAACTAATTAGTCTTTGCATATTTATTATATCTTTTAGTTAATTTTATAAAGTTGATTTCTAAATAATATTATGTTACAATTTACTTTTATATACGAGGAATTTTTTTATAAAAGTTGTAAATAGGATTTCAGTTAAAATTTTTAACCTTTAAAATAAGAGATTTAGTTTTTAACTCACAGCATTTTATTGTCTTTACTGATAGATTGCCCTAATTCTCGAATAACTGATTAAATTTAAAAAAAAAAAACTTATTTCATTTTTTCCATGAAAGTAAAATATAAATTAAATTTAAATTATATAATAATTTGTATGATTAAATTTCATATATGTTTAAATTATTTAATTCTATGATTAAATTTGTATTTACTATTATTATCCACATACGAATAATAGCAGTTTAATTAATTTTACAAAACTCATTTTCGAAATCATCTGACTAAATTTATCTTTCTAATTAAGTCCTTCAGTAAGAATTGTAAACTCAATAACTTTCTAAATTTTTAACATTCTTTTAATAAGTGGTATAATTTATAATGATCCTGCTTTCATCAAGATGATGTCGCGGTTTCAACTGCGCGCTGGTGCAAGGGAATTATCCACTTGCACGAGCACGCAGCTTAAACTGCAACCTCATCTTGTTGAAAACAAGACCACCATAAATTTAATATCACTTCCGATATTTCAACTGCTTATATTAATAGATTATCCAACATTCTGATAGATTATCCATATCCTGAAATGACAAATTAAGTCAACAAAAATATTTCCCATAATGCTGTTATCATTTACATATGAGTTCGACATATAGTTTCTTGATTAAAAATGAGAAATATTTTCAAAAACTTGTTTATTACAGGTCAGCCCGTTTTGGGTGAAATCGGAGAGATTGTTATATCAAAACCAATACCTAATTTACCGTTAGGTCTTTGGGGAGATGATGGCTCTGTTTACCGGGAAAAATATTTCTCAACGTTTCCAGGTATAATATGAGCAAACATTAATTATTACTATTTTGAAAGAACTATATTTTCCCTGAAACTTTTCAATTGTTAATGAAAGCCTATTATCATATTCCCATTCATTTCTTACAGCTTAAGTTATATAATGAATTTTACCTTTAGAAATTAGATTTTTTTGTGTTTCAAGTGAGAAGGTTTTTGATTATAAAATTTCAGATAATTAATACCAACTGTGAAAAACGTTTCTGTAAATTATCAGTGTGTTTACACAGTAAATAAAGTTGTGGTCTAGATTCTTAGTTTAAAATATTTCATATTTATCATTTTATTTAAATTTAATATGATACTCATGGAATGCCTACCTCGTATTAGATGTCTTTCATTAATTATGATAAAATTTTTAAGCTTAATTTTACAGATGATAGTGGTTGGTACAAGTTTCCTATATCTTTTCTCGATGTTTTTTAATACTTTATCATTTAGAGACCTTGAATTTTGGAAAGATCAAGAATTATATTTACATGATGTGTTTCTTGTTTACAAAAACTTTTCTATTTTTTTAAAATCATACATCATTTCAACTTCTTGCATTTTTTTTATTATTCAGATCACAATAAATTTTTATGGGTCTTGGATACTTTAGTTTAGTATTTCGACGAGAAAAATAATTTCTAATTTTGAAGCACACGTTTCTTTTAAAGTATATTGAACGCTTCAATTTTAAGTAAATTTTCAATATTAAATAATAATTCATTTAAGCTTCTCAATGTTAATTATCATTTTAAAATATCGGTATTATTTTGAAATTTTTTTAAAAAAGTTAAATATTTTAGGAAAATTCACTGCAAGCGATTATGGAATAAAAAATCCTTTCACCAAAGGTCTTATAATTTGTTGCAGAAGGTAAGGATTGTAAATTTATTTATTTTTTTATATATATTATTTGCTTTATTACAATATTTTATTGTTTTATAATAATAATAATATCACTAGGGGTAATGAAAGTTTAAATTTAACGAATGTTTTTCCATTATATCAAGAATATATTTAAAAATTCATAATAATATTTAGAGAATAAATTAACATAATCTCAAAAAAAAAAAACCCGAATTGATTATATCAATTTTTAATTCCTTGACTTTTAAATTTCAATGTTTATCTGAAATTAAATTGTTTTCAGCCAGACAGAAATGAAAATGGATGTATGATCAAAATATTAAAGACATTATGAAAACAGTTGTTTGAGAATGGTTCAGGATTCCGAAAAGTTGAGATTCCTTATGCCTGTATCTCTGATTCTGCTATATTTATACCTTTCTCGTACTAAAATCAAGAAAAAAAAATTCAAATTTTGTTCCGTAAAGGTCAGACTTTGAATAAAACTGCGTACAACCGACATTGTAATGTCTTGATCTAGACTGATCAAATAACGAAGCAGAATTTCCAGACAATTCTTTATTTTACAGCCCTATATATACAAATAACAACTTATTCTAATCTTGGTTAAATAAATAGTTATTTACATCTTTAGTAGGAGATACAACAGTCAAAATCGAAGGTTTTTCTTTAAACTCAGTTATTCATCTCGTCAACACGACCATTCCAGGGGTAGTTTCTCAGACTCCGAACTCGTGGGCGTAGTCCAACAATTCCTGCAATTCGTTTCTTCTCTCCTCTCTAAAAAAAAAATCTCCGCGCTTTCTTTTCGGCGACAATCTCCGCCGCTTAATTTACATTGGTCATTTCAGCTCTCTTTCGGCCAATCGGGGTTTAGCAATATGCTATGTCCGTGGCGCCAGTGGGTCGTGGGAAGGTCCTTTCACAAAGAGAAACATCTAGCATCCAGATGTTTGGACACCCCTTTCCCTTTGAAGATACTATCAATACCTCTTGGACGAGGAATTCCAAATGTGGTCCTTTATTCTAGTCACTAATGAACAGATGCGAGACCACCCAGGTGAAAAGATCCAGCATCTGACTACCGCTAGGAGTTTAGTAAGTAACAGCGACGACACTGTAATGTTTTATCAGTACTGGGAAACGAGGAAGATTACAATATGAAAAAAGTAATTCATTTCTGCTCTAAACCTTCAGTTAAGGCCGGGAGTTGATATGGCATGGTCATATTACATCCGATGAAACAACTAAGTGTTATATATGATGATACTGTCAGCACCTAAAATAACTGTGTTCGAGAAAAGCTCATTTTGTTAAGAAAATGTCTTTCATTAGTCTTTGTATGTGGATTGAAATACTTATTTATCTTGTGACTTTAGATAAAATGCTGCAATTAATTTTAATACCTGTTGCATATTTGAAGTGGATATTATGATGTTCTATGTGAACCTTCCTGCAAAGAATTTTTTTCTTGATTCAAGCTTTTTTTATATAAAATAGTGCATTTTCACATTTTGGAAAGTACTCATAAAGTTTAATGCGTCAATGCCATGTTGATTATTGAGTAAATTGTTGCCTGCTCTCTTTTGCCAGGCATGTTATCCTGATTTAAATGAACTCCACTTTTAGAAAAGGGGATTTCAGATATAAACTGCGCTATGGAACAAATATAATATTAGAAGAAAATTTGACAGTGGAATGCCACGTATATGAAATATCACAGATGATATCTTGCTATCAGTGCTTCATCATATAAATCATAGTTTTCAAATGGCACAAATTTGATCATCATAACGGAGAATGTTAAAGATATAGATATTAAATTATTATATGTATGAGTGGTGAATAAATGTTTCTGTTTCTGTGAAATACGTTTTCTATTTTTATCCGCAGTAAAAAGGCTATTTTTATCAGTATTTTAACCCTCTCAGCAGTTAAAGAGGCCATTATTTTCTAGCTCTTCTGTAACTATTTTTTAACTAAAAAAATCATTCGGCACTTAGTTTCATTATAAGATGAGCAAGGTCTTTCTCGCCAACCAGCAATTAGTTGCATTTTCATAATGTTCAAAATGAGCTTATTTTGCCGTTATTTCAAACTTTCAATTTAAATTAATGTGAGAGTGTTTCCTATATTCTGTCGAAACATTGGGTGTTATTTGAATGTTCTCTGTCAGAACAGCATTCGGCGGTTAAATAACTTGGTAGAGTCTTCAAGACCATGGTCTAACCCTTATGATGAAAAGAGCATTTCATTGCCGAAATGAAGGTAACTCAACCTTACACCATTAATTACCCATCAGGGAATGAGAGTTTTACTTATTGAGTTAGTGACTTTTCATCCAATCCATGAAATGCCCTCTCTAAATTAAATTAAAGCTTATTTTTAAGGATACTTTTTTAATTAAAATTATTTTTAAAATCTCTAGATATTATTAAATTTTCTATATTAGCAATTTGTTAAAGTCTTCTTTTTAAACGAAAATTCATAAGTTGCTGTTAACGGAATATTTTTAGAAATTGTACAAAACACATTGATGCTGGAAAAGATTAATAACTATTTATAACATTAAGACTTTTTAATGGAAGTATAAGCAATATGTATATATTTTAAACTCTTAATTTAATCCAAATTAATTTCCAAAGCTTTGTCTTAATTTAGTCTATAGTAATTTCATTCTCTTATTACCTGATCTCATTCCACTTAATAATTCAACTGAAGCTGTGTAAAAATTACTGCGCCATCAGTTGCGCCTTGCCAAAGGTCAACACGAGTATTGAATTGAAACGTGGCCGGAAATCCCATGTTATATAAGACTAGTGATCATTTGTTTCGGCCTTCCTTACTTCTGCTTTTGTGTCGCGCTGTGGCAGACGTGCCTTGTCCGCGTTTCTGCTTGTAAATAATTATGCTTTCCCGAAATGGATATTAAAATTAATTGAAAAATGTAAAATGTCTCTTCAATGTCTTCGAACCTGCATTCTGCTTCAACCAAAATAAGCTTACATACATATATTTATTTGCTATTTAAATTAATGTATTAAAAATATCAGAAAGTGATTATTTTTCCTTTTCTTATTTTTAGTGATGAAACTTTGAAACAAAGAGGAACTCGGTTTGGCAGTTCGGAAATTTACAACGTTGGTGAGTTTCAAAAACTGATGTGAAAATCTAGAATTCTGAAAACTTCTGACTCAAATAAGGCTAAAAGAGCCAGAGAATCGAGAGAAAAAAGTCAAGACGAACAAAATTTTCAACGTAAATTGCAAAAATTCAAAATCATTTAATGAAGTTTAACTGCGATCACAAGATCAGTTTCATTAATTTTAAATAGTTGAAAAGTTTGTTAAATGTTATAGCTACACAAAAAAGTATTGAAAAAATAAAAATAGCATAGTTCATAACAAATAGTTTCTATTAACAATACAACTCTCTAAAGAATATATTAATTTTACAGACATTACATTTTCAGAAAAGACTACAACAGAACGGAATCAATGCATTCATGACAAACTACGAACACTTAAAAAGCTTATCACAACTTTTGATAGAAAAATTCAAATGCTAAAGCTCTGACATCTGCTTTATTCAAATGCCTTATTCAAGAGAGCATATGTACTATTAAATCTGAACGTGTCACATAATACATTCACATCATTTGTGTATAAATCGTCACTATTTCTGATTCAAGGTTTTCGTTGACTGAGTTTTGACTTCCACACTGGATAAATGAGCAAGCAAGTACCGAGACAATAGAGATTAAAGCAGCAAATTACACAGAAAAGATTTCGGTTACTACTGATTTTGCAAAGATGGCAAGAGGAAACCTTAACTCGCTAAATCTGAACATCCGTATATGCTCATAACATTACAAAATTTGTTAACAACTTTGTAAATTTGTCAGATAACCTTTCTTTAACACGAAAATATTGATAGCGTAACATATTATCTGTAAATTGAATCATCTGACATGTGATGAGAAAAAATAATTTTATATGAAATATTCGATAAAAGCAAATCACTGAACTTAGACCAACTAAATTTAGTACATAGTTATTTCTTGGAAAGCAGTTATTTACCAAGAAATTATTTTTAATTATGTTCTTAGAGGTTTAAGTGAAAATCTAATAGTTTTTTTTTTAATTTTCAGAATAATTTCATTGCAACTGCAAAAAATATTTATTACAACTGCAAAAATATTTCTATGTCATTTTAAAATTTAAAAAAAAGTGCTTTCCAGTATAATTTATTTTATTTTCGTAGATATTTTCCCCAAATTTTAATAAATTAAAGAAATTATGCATATTTTACCACAATATTTTCTTTTCTTAGTTACTGGATTTTATTAAACATATTAACTGGGACAATATCAAACATATTTATCGTTAATATAGCGCGTTATTGTTCCAATATATTTCGATCAAATTTTAAAGGTAAAAGGAAGGTAAAAGAAAGAAACTTGAAACGTTATCACACTACAATGTGTCAGACAACAAATTTGAATCTTTATAAATCCTTATCATAGAAAAAAAATACTTATCAAATAAATTTTGATTCCTTATATTTGATAACTATTTTTTTTATTCCTTTTATTCCTTATTTTGTTTTATTGCGTTATAATGCCAAATTTGCTTATTTCTGAAATTAGAATTGTTACTGAGCTTAGTTATGAACTTAAGAATTTTCATACTTGAAATATAAAATCAATTCCTTAGGTTTCGAGAATTGAAGAATAAAAATTATTTGCTAAACACCGTTAAATAAAAAAAAATTAAAAAATTTTAAAAAATAAAAAAATAAACCTTTTTTTGATATTTACACCGTCTTTTATGCTTTTTAAATTTCAAAGTCTATAAAATTTCAGTTTATAATATGATTACAGTTCTAAGTTGTTTATTTCATTCGTTTGCATTTGAAAGCGTTTATAATATTTTATTGCTCACTTTTATTTAATTTATTTGTTTATGTATACTTTTTATGTAATTTTCCTTAGATACAGAAATTTTCATTTTTAGAATGAAATTATCCTGGTGTCATTACATGAGCTTAAAATGTTTGAAAATCGTGACTACAAATATTCAAGTTTTAAATAATTCTTCAACTTTTAACAAAGTTAAGGGATTTAACTTTCTTTTACTTTTCGACAATATACTGTTAAAAAAGCAAACACATAAAGCGATATTTTCTAAACAAAATAAGGTGCTTAAACTATAAAATATTTAGATGTAATAAGATTTTTCAAAATATTTACGAAATAAAACTTTAAAAAAATTATACAAAATTAATAAATTAAATTACCGAAGTACTGTGTATTTTTTCTTGTTACAATTATCATTTTCTTATGACAATAATCATTAAAAAAATTCAAACCTTGAAATTAAAACTAAACAGAAATTTCATCATTAAAAATAGGCAGAATATAATATCGGTAGATGTTCCTGCCAGTCGATTTAATATAGCCGATGACGAGGGATAGATTGGAGTACGTGAATTCATCAATCATCTACTGCTAACTAATGATTTATCTAGTTTTTGACTTGACCATTACAAACAAATATTTAATGCCAAACGATAAAAAAAGTTCTAAAAAGCTAATATTTGACCTTGACAGACCTCATTTAGGAGTAGGGATGATGAAGGACCGAGAAAAAAAAATTTGTAAAGCAAAGCGCAAAATTAATGACACATTACAGGAACAAAATTACCTTATTTGAGGTAATCTTGCATTTGATTCATACTACTGTTTTCTGCTCGGTCTAATATAGCCATGGTAAATGATCGATTAGATTTAATTCAGGAGGAGGGACAGAGAAGAATAGAGAAAAAAGAAAAATAATTTGTAAAGCAAAGCTTAAAATTAATGACATTTTATCACAGGAACATAAGTACCTTATCTGAGTTAATCTTGCATTTGATTCATTCTACTGTTTCCATCTCAGTTTTCTCTAACCATGACCAGTGGTCGATCAGGTTTTGGGCAACTGGCTGAAGACTGGTTAACGTGGAGACTTTGATCTAATAGTTTAAATAACATATCAAAGTAGTATTTTCACTTTACGGTGATTCTAGCGAATCTATTGACCCTAGAATCGTCCATGAAGGTTAAGTTTAAACTTCAGTGAAGGGTAAAGAAAAAGCTTTTGGTCTATTTCATATAGCATATATTGCTCAATATCACCACAAAAAAATTGAGAAGAAAAGGCTCATACAGGAAAAAAAAAACCCTCATTTTAAAGTCAAATGTTATCAATATACAAGAAATATCTTAATATTTTTTATGAGAAGATAATAGATTCAAATTCTCTTACAGTGGATACGTTCCCAGAAGTAAGAGGCTGTCTCTGTGTGGCTCAGTACAGCAAGACGATGGACGAAAGAGCAGTGCTCTTCGTGAGGATGAAAGAAGGTCACAACTTCAATGACGAGCTGGTCAACAGAATCCGAGAAGCCATCACTCGGGAACTGACAGCAGCCCATGTCCCGGATGTAATCCTGGAAACAAAAGATATTCCAGTAATTGAAATTTTACAGCTGCATTTTGATATCTTTTTATTCCTGAAAAGCATATTAATATATTTCTATTTAATTTTGAAAGGCATATTAATATATTTCTAGTTATTTTTCAAAAGTAAATTAATATATTTCTTTTTATTTTTCAAAAGTATTATCGCAGGAAACGAGAGATATCATTCCAAAACTAAATTATGGATCAAATAAAAAGAATCGATTATAACCACGATTTTTCGAACACAGTTCCGAATTACTTTGCAAAATACCAACCACGGTATTTTACAAAGTATTTCAAAAATTTCAAACAAAAAAATTAGTAATGTTTTTTATGTGTCAGAGGTATGAATATATTTATTTCAGACATTACGCATTCATGGTTCTAGGTTAAGATCAAAGGCGCGTTTAAAAATCTATTGGGTAGATTTTTTAACTCTTAAAATTAACAATTACTTAATTTGATTATATTTTTAGTTTAAAGTATCATCCAGTAAAAATAATCGTATCCGTCCATGTATTAAGTAAAAAAAAGCATACCAAACACAATGCAGATAATTTGCAAATTGTTTCAAAATTTTTGAGCAAAATAATTAATATCATTTTCCTTACATTAGAGCAATGAATTTTATTTAAATGAACTAGCGAGCTTCGCCTTCTTCTCGCTTTAGCTCGCCAATCTTGATGTAGTCCGATACTGGACCTCATGTTCGTCAGTTCCAGTAAGCAATGGAATTTTATTTATTAATTCCAAATAATAAATAGTTAATTCGAAATTATTTATAGATAATTCGAGTGGCCAATGAAGTTTGAAAACTTCATTGGCCATTCATTCAACTTTGGAAGCTTAATCTTTTTCTGATGAGAACATATATTTGCCTATCGGCCTACGAATGCAAGGGATGTCTCAAAAAGTAAACAAACCTGAGAGCTGCTTATTAGTGTTGCCAAAAAAGGTGTGTTTAAAAGTAGAATTAACGAATAATATTGTTTTAAATTCATTTGCTTTTAATTTGAAGGTTAATTGAATCTTTACTTTTTCTTTCTTGCACCATTTCATCAGCAAATATAAAATAAATACTTACTACTTATTATTAATACAAACAATACTGGCAAAACAAATATCACGAGTTCGGTAACTCGGTATCTATCAATTACAAAGAGAATAAAAAGCAATGTTTATATAATTCTTTTTATATAATAGAGATATTAATTTTTTAATATATTAAGAAAAACTTTTTTCGTGTTTTAATTTAACAATATATTATATATTCAAATAATTATTTCCTCTGATTTTTTTTGATTGAGTAAATGCTCTTTGAATGTTTACCAGTTTAATAGCTTTAAAAAATCAAAAACTTGGATTTTTTTAAAATCCAAAATGTGTCAAATGCATTTTCAAAATTGAATTTTTTTATATCTCTATAAATGTTAATAAGGACTCGCTGAATCTTGTTAGCTTCCCTTTCCACTGAACGATTGGGCCCCATATTTATCATAGATCGAGATTTTGTAATCCAGATTACGTATTAAATTTCTTCTATAGAATTCATTGAGTTTTTTCAGTTATTGTATCCACATGTGCGCCAATAAACAAAACAGAAAAGCTTTATGGCAATGTATTCGATCTAAATTTTAAAACAAATGTTAACTTTTGGTGTAAAAGTTATGGGTCTAATTTCATTTGTTCCATTATTGAGTTATCGAGTGCAATACAATTAACTTTCTTGAATAAACATGAAATCGAAAAGTCTGAAACATGGGGTTTTCATCAAAATTGTTAGAGCTAATTTTTTGCTTTTTGATTACTTTATGGATCAGAAAGTAAAAATGTGGCTCACAGACTAAGGGAGATATAAAAGTTAGACTTGTTGAGTTAGAATTTTTGTAATTACCGTAATACTTCCAATTCGAATATCAGAATACAAGAAACGCAGAAGCGATATTGAAAGAAAGTTTTTTGATGATACTTAAAACTGAATTAAAAAATAATACTCTGTTGAAAAGGAATAATGATGATTGCCTTTCGTTTAGAAAGACTTTTATTCATTTCGTGTCTATTTACTTTTTAATAAATAAAATACTAAATATTAAACTAAACAAAAAAAAAATACTAAAGTAAAATTCATTCCAATACTGACACCACTACGTCCATTTTGAAAATTATAAAAATCTAAGATAAACTTACTGTTTGATAAAATGCATCTTCTTGATTGTATGTGCTACAGCTTATACTTTCAAATGAATATTCCATTGCCATATTTATACAAGAGAACATTTTATAGTGAATTGTTAAAACAATGTCATAAGTCGTGATTAAAAGTTGTATTTTTAAATCATATTTTCTCACAAAGATAGAATGTACAGATTTTTATACTGAATTGGTAAAAAAATGTCATAAAACATGATTAAAAATTGCATTTTTAAATCATACTTTCTCACAAAAGAGAGTATACATTTTTTAAGTAATAAGTTAATTTAATTAATATTTTGAAATATGATAAATTTGATTTCACATGCGTCACTTCTTATTTTATTATTGATAAAGATTACAAGAATTTTATTGAACGCTGTATATTAAAATTGTAATAGATATATTTGGATAGTGAACTATTTAGTACATTTTTTAATAAAAAATATTTTACTTTTCAGTATAACGTAAACGGCAAGAAGCTGGAAATAGTTGTGAAAAAAATTATTAACAATAAGCCCTTCAATCTAGAAGTTGTGACTAATCCAGAATCTCTAAAGAACTTTTATAATATTCCTGAACTTCAAGGATATTGATTAAAGGGTTTTTTTTCTTCTTTCAGTAACATATTTTCTGAAAAAAAAAGTTTCACATAATTAAATAAAAACTTTTGATAGTCTCTAGATCTCTTTTTTCTATTATTGAATCGATTATTGTTTTCTATTGTTGTTTTGAATCATCATTTTCACAGATACAAATGGAAATGCAGTGTTCGAACTCACGAAGGTCTAAAACATGAAGATTTGTTGATAATTATAATATTTTTTTTATACTTCGTATATAAGAGAGTAAAAAAAGAAAGAAATTGAGGAACTGACATTTTAACTCTTCAACATTCACATTAAGCATATTTAATTCAATCTTTCATATCATACATGCAATCTGCATCTTGCTATAAGAAAAGTTTATAAAATAAATGGTAAATCCAATAAATGAAATATAAGCTTAAAAACTGAAAACTCTTTCATTACGAAATATAGTTTTTAAGACATAACTGATATTCTAATCATTATTCGTTATGCATTCATAATACCGCATATCCACGAAGGATTGTTCGCATTTTATTTTTATCTTGGACATCTTGTTCAAGAGCAAATAAAAATGTGCCAATGAAAAATAGCTGTAAAAGCAATGAAAACGATTTGTGTTTCATTTAAAAATTGAAAATATATTGCTGCAACATACATTTAAAATGTCTAAAAATTAGTCAAACATATAAAAAAAAAGTTAGATAACAAAAAATTAGTAAAACTGAAAAAAAAATTTTTTTTTTTTAGTTATATGATGATATATAAATAATTTTGGGGCCATTATATCTTTGGAAATTGTTGCAGAAAAAAGCTAAAATTTTGTAAAATATTAATTAAAACTTTTAAAACAATGCTCCAAAGTGCAAATTTTCCACTTTTCAAATTATATTATACGTGCCATGTTTGATTACTCTTGGTCAAGCGGCCTAGCCTATAAGTTGAAAACACATGCATAGATTATTAGCATCTCAGAGATATTTTTTTAGCGGAATTCACTTTTTTAACCATCATATAATTTGCACAGATATGAAACCGCATTCTTCTTTTATTTCAACAATGAAAGAAATTCCATTATTAAATATTTGATGAAAAAATGAAAACAGTTTTAATTTCAGTTCTATAATGTAATCTGTTATTAAAAATTTGACAAAAAATTTTTCTAGAATAAATGTAATAATAAAATTGTAATTATCTTCTAAAAATGTAATAATTAAAATTGTAAAAATAAAATGGGAACATTTGCGGATGCGATTAAATTTGTATTATTTAAAAAGCAAGATTTCAAACAGTGTAAAAAAATCAGTTTTTAAAAGCAATATTTTTAGGCTTAAAAACTCAAAAATGCTAAAATTTCTCAGAAATTTTAGTTAATTCAAAGTCTTAATAATTTTTTTAATTGTTCTGAAATTCACATTCTTTCATTCCAAATTCGGTAATTCTACATCAACAGTCTGTATTATAGAATGCTAAAACCTACATGCACATTCATCATGTTTCTTTTTCTTTTTTTTTGGGGGGGGGGGGTAATGATGGAGATATATTTACTCTCATTAAACATTAAAAATATTTAAGGTGAAAGTGTATTGGACTTGTCTAATGATTTATGCATAAATTAGCTTATTCAAACTTATGCTTAAGAAACGTACGCAAACTTATACCTAATCTTAAAAATGTATAAACTCATACTTCACTTGAAATCCCTAATTCGCTCGATTGAAGAGTCAATATTATTCATAAAATGGAGATTATCAATAGTATTTGAAAATGATTACATGATAAAGGGTGCTTTTTTTTTGTTGTGAGAGAATAGCCAATAAATATAAAACGAACTTCTACATAATAGATTCAAAGACAATAGAAAAATCGTCTCACCAAGAAATGGCAAATTAATGAATATATTACACAAAACAGCATCTTCGACGAATAAAATTTGCCGCGCAATATCACACAGCAGGCAGAGGGAAAGAAGTGGAATGTTTTTTGTCTTCTCCAAGTCTTTGTAAGTATTTTGTTGAAATCTATTATTTCATAATATACTGCTTTGAAATACAAACTTCATTAAACATTTTTGGACATTGTATAAAATATCTAAGCTAATCCTTTCTTTATTTTAAAGGGTGAAGGTAAATGAAAAAGGAATTTCAGACTTTACAAATTTTTAAACATCAAATTCTTTTTTTCGACATTTATAAAGAAAATTTCGCTATATATTTTTTCTATCTCTAAGAAAAAATTCACATATTACTCTGTTTTCATATATTCACGTATAATTTATATATTATTATGCACTTTTCAGTATTTATAAAGTACATATTGCTATTTTTTTTTCTCTATCTTAAAGTAAAAATTCACATATTATTCTGTTTCCATATGTACATAAACATTCCGAAGAAGATATTCAGTTCTTTCAGATTCTATTTTATATGGAACTAAATTAAGTTCCATATAAAATAGTTCCATATAAATCATTTTGATTGTTTTATTCATATAGATAATACTACTAAACAGAATCGGTTATGGGAATAAAAATAGTTTCATATAAATCATTTTGATTGTTTTATTCATATAGATAATACTACTAAACAGAATCGGTTATGGGAATAAAAATAGTTTCATATAAATCATATTTATTGCTTTATTCCGTTAGATAATACTACTAAACAGAATCGGTTAGGAGAATTAAAATAGATTTCCTCTGAATTTACGTACTATTTGCAAGTACTTCTTTGCTGTTCAGCATAAACATCGCGAGAGAAAAAGAGACATTTTTCCCTTTCCTATTTTTTTAAATATTACTGAAGTGAAATGTTCTCAGAAAAAATACTGATTAGCTGATTCATATTTTTAGAAATATTTGAAGAGGTTAAATATGTTTCATAGCAGAGATTTCAATAATTTGAAATTCATAAATTAATTCCATTTATTTATAATTCGAATTAATCAGTAATTTTAATTTATATCTAATGATTTTTGAATTTCTTGCCTTCATAAATCAGAAAACCGACAATGATTCGAATTTGCTTCGATTTATTCAGTGAAAACCAAAAATTGCAAACATTTTTTTTTTCTGAGTTATTTTTTATTTTAATCATGTTTGTGCTTTTGTGTTACGTTCATAATCTTTAATACGTTCATTATCTTTAATACTAAACAACCATTCTAAACAAAAATGAACTTAGATTAACTCAATGTGGATTATAAAATTTATTTTGAAGTTTATATATATATATATTTGTTGTAAACAAAGTGCCTTTATTGAATATTATATATTAAAGTAATTTATTTTCTTTGGAAACTTTATTGAATCTTTTAAAATTATGATCTACATTATTTTATTTATTAAAATTACTTACTGCTTTTTTACTAATTAGATAGTTTTTATTAAAATTTTAAAATATTTAAAATTACTCTTTATTTCAATTTTCGATTTACTGATTGTCATTTCAATGATTGTCATTTTTGTTGTCAATGTCAATGATCGTGCTGAAGTCATTTTTGACTCATTTTTTTTATTCGAATTTTAGGATATATCAAATTTTTATTGGATTTTATCTGTTTTGTTCCATCAAATTATAATTATATCATTTACAATCCATGTCTTAAGCAATTTTTATTTTAAGTAATAAAAGTAATATCTTTTGTAAAATTTTAATGAAATGAAATGCTCTTTATATGTCCAGTTCTTAATCCTAAGCTTCACAGTACATATTTCCTGAAGGATAAAAAGAATATGAATAACCAGAAGCTTGCTGATAATGCTCTCATGTGGAAACCAAGTAAACGTTTTGGTGAACCCATGCGGAAATTCAAGCAAGTCATAGAAAATAAATATAACATAAATATAGGTAAGCATTCTTGTAGTTCTTACTTGTTCAAAAAGTGAAACTGCTAGTAATTGAGAAGGTAGAATCCTTTTTCTATATTTAATGTAGGTATCTACTTGTATATACGAAAAATCTTCTTCGAAGCCATGACCTTCCAGTCTTGGAATCAAAAATTTAACAAGACTATGCTACCATACTCTTTAAAATTTAAATATATATTGCAGTATTAAATTGAAAATATATATTGCAAAATTTAAGTATAATATTATCTATAAGTAGAGTAATCGTTTCTTAATTATTAAAAGATAGTTATGAAAAAAATTAATATTAAAGTTGCTTATAATAATGTGGCAATAATTCACTCAAAATTTAATAGAAATTTATACACCTGGTCTTAAAATCACAAATCGCATTTCATTCCATTTAGATAAAGAGTTTTTAGGGTTATCATTTCGCAGACAAATAGATAAGAATGCAAATACACATAATGCCATAAAATTCATCAAATTGTCGTGTTCAGTTAAGTTTTTTGTGGTTATGATACTTTTTCCATACTTTACATATGAAAAGTAAAAAAAGCAGTAAATACAATTTTACAGTAAATACAATAATAAAATTTTTTATGAGATTATTGTCTTTCATTATTGATGAATATTTTCATAGTTGTTCATATTTGCTTTAAAGTAACATGTTGTTGACCTAATTTTTGTTTAATTATATAAATATTTAAAACCAATTATTTCAAAATAAACACATTACAATTCATTAATCATCTATCATTATTATTAATTATAGATGATTATTGGGATTTTCATAAGTGGTCAATCGAGCATCTTCCTGAACTATGGGCTGAATTATGGAACTTTGCTGGAATCCTTTATTCAAAAAAATTTGACAAGGTTCGTTTCTTTTTTTCAAAAAGTTTTGTTAATGTATGAAAATGTTTGTAACTACGAGATTCATTTGTAAATGAATGTTGAATGTTTGTAACTACGAGATTCATTTGTAAATGAATGTTGAATGTTTGTAACTACGAGATTCATTTGTAAATGAATGTTAAATGTTTGTAACTACGAGATTCATTTGTAAATGAATGTTAAATGTTTGTAACTACGAGATTCATTTGTAAATGAATGTTAAATGTTTGTAACTACGAGAGGTGATCCAAAAAAAAGTTTACAAGGCGATAGAAAAATGCTTTATCAACAATAGACACAGGATACAAATGGTAATTAAGAAACATATGAGACGATCACTACTCTACATAATCAGCAAACCTGTTGAGACACTTATCATTCCGCCGGACCAATTTGTTTAACCCGTCTTGGCAATAATCAGGTCCCTGGCTATTGAGCCAGTTCTCGGCACCTTTTTGAACATCACCGTCTGATATGAACCTTGTTTTGGATAAGTTTTTCTTCAATGCCGGGAAAAGGAAATAGTCACTGGGAGCCAAATTGAGGCTGTATGGGGGGGGGGGGCTCCAAACCTCCCACCTGAACGTTTCCAGCAATCTCTCTGCCCGCTTCAAAAGAATGACACCATTTCGCCACCTGTTGTCTACTCATTGCTTCGCCCCCGTACACTTCAACTATTTGTCTGTGAATGTCGAATGGGGACACATTCTTGTTCTATAGAAATCGTATCACGGCTCGCACTTTCTCTACTTGGACTCCAAATGGAGAAAACGCGTGAGGAGCTAGCTCCGTCTTCGACGGGGCAGAAGCTGCTACAGAGGGTGAAATCACCACAGAAGCCTAAAAAGCTAACTAAACCATGAGCTAAGGCCTCCCGGACTGGTCCTTTTCAGGACCATTGCGGAAAGGGAGACCAGGTAGGAATTGATGATTAGGAAACGCAACCTTTCCAAATTAATAAGGAAACAGAAATTGAAGACCGAAGACAATCTCAAAATCAAGGACCACCTCAAGATCTCAGACAACATCAAGACTAAAGACCGACATCTCCGTCGTCAATCCATACAAATGATGAGTTTATTGCTGAGAACAGCCTGGAAATAACGCAAGCAATATCACTAAAAGAAACCTTGGGAAACTGGGCGCAAGCCCTAGCAACAGCCAAGTCTGAAGCCCAACACAGCCAAGGTAAGCAGGAGATTGCGCAGGTAAGCGGTTGTCTTAATAATCTTTTGCTAAAATTAGGGATCCCCCTCTTTAAATTGCCTGAAAATCTTAGGAAACTAAATTTAATTTGTGAAAGAGTCAAGATTAAAAATACCCCTAGCGCAACCTCAAATGAAGCTAAAAGTAATGCAATAATTAATGTTACAACCACTCCTAAAAGAAAAATTGAACTCAGTGTTAATTCAATTAACAAAAATGTAGCTTCGCCGAAAGGCAGTCCTGTAAAAGAAAGAAAAAAAAGAGTAGCTGATGAAGATGGCTTTATAGCTCCGGCTGCGCACCTCATCAGAAAAGTTAAAAACTTAAAAATAAACAATGAAAAAGTTAACGAAGAAATCAAAACCAAAAAACTTCCGGAAGGAATAGAAGAGGTTTGTGCTTGACGACGAGGTCGATACCGATCAACCGCCTGCACAACAAAAACGAAGAAAAGTGCCGCCCTTCTTTGTAACCCCCAGAGCAGACTTTAGAGTTATGCTCAATATTCTAAAACTAGAGGCTCCTTCTCTACGCTCAGTAATGAGCAACAAATTTTTAAATCGAAACCAAGGAAGAGCACCGGAGCCTTTCCCATCTCCTCGAAGCTCAGGGTGTTGAGTTTAAAACCTTTATGCTAATAACAGATACGCCCATAAAGGTCGTACTTCGAGGACTTCCCTCCTGTACTCCTATTGAGGAAATTAAAGAGGAATTACAAAAGGAAGAGTTCGCAATTGTCAGTATGTCAAAATTTCAGATTAAATCACCGATGCCGTTATTCTATGCATAGATTGCAAACGGCACTCTCACTGAAATGTTTGGCACTAAAATTTCAGTAGAGCGTTACAGAGGAAGGAAGGGGCCTTCTCAATGCTGGCGGTGCCAGGGCTTTTTCCACAGCTCTGAAGCATGTAAACTACGAATCAAATGCGTAAAATGTGCAGGACCTCACAGGGCTAAGGATTGCACGCTAGCCTATGAGGATAAGTTAACATGTGCTAATTGTGCAGGTGATCACGCGGCGAACTGGCGTCAATGCTCCCGATTCCCTAAACCAAGTGGACGAAACAACACCACTAGTAATTACCAAAAAAATCACCCCTCCAATAAATTCATATGGGACGTACCCAGGACGCATAGGCCTCTAAAAAATTTCAGAAAAGTGGAAGAAAATGTATTATTTTCAAAAATTCTGACAAATTCAGAGTCAGAATTTCCTTCATTAGAGACCCCAGTGGAGCGAGAAACAATTTCACCAGCTGCTAAAACCCCTATTCAAAATCACTTGGTCCCAGTGGTTGCTATTAATTCTAAAATTTTCACCGACATCTTTTTAGGTTTAGCTATTCTTATGAGAGAAGATTGGTGCGACGCACCTCTTCTACTCCAAGCTTATAAAAAAGCTTTACCAGCAATTCGTGCTGCATCCCACCGTACTGATATGGCGTATTTTCTTTTTGAACAACACGTCAGTCTTAATAACGGTCCCCAACATTAATATTAAATCGTTACAACTCAATAAACTTGCATAATCTTAAAGTTTGCACCTGGAACGCAAATAGTTTGAGGCACAGGATCGCTGAGGTGAGAGACTTTGTTTTAGAGCAAAATATTGACGTGTTATTGGTTCAAGAGACCCTACTCCCCCAGGAGTGCACACCCCTAATCGCTAATTACCGGATTTATAAAAATGATAGATATAATAATATATATAGATAATATATAATAATATAGATAGATATAATAAGATAGGAATAATTTTCCGCGCATTTCAGGAGGTACTTGTATTTATGTGAAATCAATAATTGAACATCACGTCATCCCCACTCCCGTTTTAGAGACGATGGACGCGACAATTATTGAGGTTAAATTAGGAAATACCCCCATTCTCAGAATTGTATCAGCATATTTTCGATCAGGGACTATGTTCCCTCTGGAGGATTTGAAAAAACTTTTAAATTTAGACCCAAACGTCATCATTGCGGACGATATGAACGCTTGGAATAACTATAAAACAGCGAGATATGGAAGTCAATTATTTAACTTTCTAGCAAAGCGGGATGGAATCAATATTTTGGCGTCCCACTCTCCAACCCACATTAATGAAGTTAGCTTTAATGATTCCGTCATAGATTTCGCAATATTAAAGCGAATTCCCTTTCATTCTCAAATTAGAGTGCTATATTATTTAGATTCAGGATCACCTTCCAGTAGTTTTGACTTTTAATACTGGAACCTTTTCTCTAAATACACCAGCACAATTCTCCACCAACTGGGAGAACTTTCGGCGTATCTTAAATTCGATACCCCTTCCCCCCCCCCTTCAAAATTATAGAATGATGAAGCAGAAAATGCAGTTGGTAGTTTAGGAAAAATTCTAACGGAGGCACTCGCAGAAGCCACAAAACCAAAATTTGATAAACCTCCAGAGAATTTTTCTTTTAGAAATCCAAAACAAAATTAAACTGCGAAATTACCTGCGAAGAGTTTGGCAACGTTCTCGCGATCCTCAAGTGAGAACGGAACTTCGCAGAACCCAGGGTGAGATAAAAGGATTAAAAGAAGGTCACTTCGAGCAGCGACGAGCTGAACAGTTAGAAAACCTAGACACGTGCGGACTTTCGTTTTCTAAGAAACGAGGACCAGCGCCATACTCCCCGATCCCCCCCCCCTCAGTGGGGAGACGACACGACCTTATTACGAAGGTCGTGGGAGAACTCGCCCTTGCTCCAATCGAAAAGGCGGAAATTTTGGCGGACAGCCTTCAAGACCAGGTTGCACCCCACGCTGACGCGTGGCTGTCCAACCCCCCCCCCCCCCCCGACGAACTACGTCACAGATCAGCTGGAGAATTTTTGACACTTGGAACATGTAAACAATCTCGAGCCCGTTCGGCCGACGGAGATCATAGAATTTATGAAAAACGTTAAGCCGATTAAATCGCCAGGATTGGACCTAATTACAAATCGCATGATTAAAAATCTGCCGCCTAGATTTATTTTATATTTAACTTTGTTAATTAACAAATTAATGGAACTTTGTTATTTTCCCGATTGCTGGAAAACAGCTGTGGTTGTCCCTATTCCAAAACCAAACCCCGATTTGACTTTACCTCAAAATTTTCGCAAGAAACGCCTGAATCATTTTCTCAGCGACAATAATATAATTATTTCTGAACAATTTGGATTTCGGAAAAATCTGTCGACGAGTCACCAGCTTATTCGTGTTACAAAATTGATTCACGACGGCTTTGGGAAGTCCCAAACCACATGTGCACTTTTTCTGGACGTAGCCAAAGCCTTTGATAAAATTTGGTACGACGGACTTTTATTCAAGTGCATGCGACTTGAATTTTCGGCTCAATTTGTCAAAATTTTACGCTCGAACCTACTTTCTCGTAATTTTCGGGTGCGAGTAAACGATGTAATTTCACCCCCAGACCAATCCTGAGCGGTTGTGCGCAAGGGAGTTAACTCTCACCAACTCTTTTTAACATTTATGTTAACGATCTACCTAGAGCTAGTAATTATCATTTAGCAATTTTTGCGGACGATACCGCCATTCTCACACAGCATAGGGATCCCCACACAATCATTGCAAACTTACAACAGCACATGAACGTTTTACAGTGCTGGCTCATCGGCTGGAAAATAAAAATCAACCCAAATAAATGCGTGTACCCCCTGTTTATTAAAAAATTGATAATAACTGATTTAGCCCCTATCCAAATTTTCGGTCAACCCGTCCCCTTCGTAAATGAATATAAATACCTAGGGTTAGTTTTAGACGCTAAATTAAGCTTTAATAGTCATATTAAAGCAGCCCTCTTCAAAACTACTAGAATGAGTGTTAAACTCAACAGCTTAATTTCTCCTCGGAGCAAGCTATCGATTAGGCTCAAGCTTCTGCTCTACAAAGCTATTTTAAGACCAATTCTGATGTATGGCTCTCAAATTTGGGGGGCCACATCCGCCGGATTTTTCAAAAAAGACAACTGAGGAAAATTGTTGACGCACCCTGGTATGTCAGAGGAAAAATAATTCATAGCGACCTCAAAATTGAACCTGTTTCGGAATTTAGCAAAAGAACGTCAATTAAGTTCTTCGAAAAATTACTCCAGATTCGCAACGAGTTACTCAAAATACCTGCTTACGACCCAACGTTACCCAGCTCTAGGAAAAGACCTAGGGCTTCAATTGATAATGTATATGTAAATTTGGGGGGGGGGGCGACTTCCACCACTAACATCAAGAGGTTGCATGTTTTTCAAAATAAGCACCTGATGAAGATCGTAAACGCTCCCTGATATATCAGGAGGAAAATTTTACTTGACGATCTCAAAATTGAACCTGTTTCGGAATTTATCAGAAGAACATCAATCAAATTCTTCGACAAACTACCCCAGATTCGTAACAAGTTACTTAATTTACCTGCATATGATCCAGCAGTGTCCAGCTCGAGGATAGAAAATATTTACATTAACTTCCCCTCAGTTAAAAAAACTGAGAACTAAATAACTCTGTTACCAATCTGGTGGATAAAATTCTCAAAATTATTTGTTTAAGCCTCAGATAGCTACAATGAGCTACACGCGTGAAATTTCTAGAAATTTTTTCTTTCTAGTAAATAAGCAAAATAGACAAATCAGTCCCAATAGTTAGAAAGGCACGTGCAACATAATTCCATTAAAATTCCCAATATTTACCCCATAAATAATCTGAGTATTATTTTTAATTAGTTAATTATATCATAAATAATAATAACAAGAATTAAATACCAAATTTCATGACGTTAGAGCTTTATTGCGCTCGTCCAAACTAGTTTCAATTCATTTTAACTTTTCCCTAAACTAACAAATTAAAGTATTCATTCCAAATTATGATGTGGAGGTGCTCGTGACCACTTTGTCACATCGCGGAACTCCGAAACATCACGACGTTGCCGTTCTCTATGCGAGACCACTTCTCTAGACGTCTTGCCATTACTGTCGCTGTTTCAGGTCTCAGTACTAACACTATCTGCTTAAACGACTGGTCTCAGACAACTAGCGCCATCTGTTACCACTCTGGGTAACAATATTCCCATCCACAATTTCTACTCTCCAAATGCTGCTGGTTGTAAACTTTTGTTTGGATCGCCACTCGTATTTCTTCAATATTTACCTTAATTTATTAGTATTTCATTATTAGTACCTTAATTTCGCTATTAGTTTTTCTTATTTAGGGAACTTCTATTGTTTTTTTTAATGTTCAAAAGGCATGTAAACTAATTTTTTCGTATCATAAATGGGCGATTTTTCAATAAAGGCCAGTAAAATGTTTTTCCTTTATTTCTAAATTCAAATTTAATTTCCATTACAGGTGATAGATTTAAATATACCTTTCGATGAATTGCCAGTTTGGTTCGAAGGAGCGAAATTAAATCTTGCCGAGAATTTGCTAAAATATAGAGGCGACAAGTTGGCTTTTGTAATTGCAAGTAAGATCTATCATCTGATGACATTAAAAATTGGGTGCTGCATTTGAAAGAGAAATGAACAATTTACAAAAAATATTCATATGAAATGTGATATCTTTTGAGTGTTACAGTTACATTTTATTATATAGTTTTATCATAATATAATTTATATTTTTATAAACATTTTTATGTTTAGTAAGTTAATCCTGAAAAAGCTAGAATATCGTGATTCGTAATCATATTTAGTTATTACACCTTATATAATTCCTTTATTATATTTTTATTTGTATCTTATTTAATCATTATTCAAGGAAGGAACATAGAAGGACAAATATATTTACATTAAAATTAAGCGTTAATGCTGACAGGTCAAGAAAACTTAAAATGTAACTAGCAGCTCTCATGATAAGGAAGGACTCTTTGCTTGTATTCGGCATATGACCAGGGGGAGGACATCTATGACTCAAGAGTAAGAAGTAGAACAGGTTCATGTCTTATTTAGGGTAGTAGAAATAGAAGTACATTCCGAGCAGAACCTCTATTGTTGATTGCTAAGGACATAG
Source organism: Argiope bruennichi (assembly GCF_947563725.1). Taxonomy (NCBI): domain Eukaryota; kingdom Metazoa; phylum Arthropoda; class Arachnida; order Araneae; family Araneidae; genus Argiope; species Argiope bruennichi. The sequence goes on from NC_079160.1 coordinate 29,446,004, forward strand.
GGCTTAGTTTAGTTTAGTTTAGTTATATTAACGTCCCGTTTTAAAGCAACACTAGGGCTATTTTGGGACGGACCTGGTAATTTTGAACCGCTGTCAGATGACGAGGACGATACCTAAGCTGGCACCCCCTCTCCACACCGCACCACACCAGCGAGAGGGCATTTGGTCCTCACGGATTTAACGTGCAACAGACTCCTTCACATGACGGTTCTTAGTGGAATCCGGTCTCGAACCTGAAACCCCACGGCTCTCGAGCCGAGATCTTACCACCAGGCCACCGCGGCTCCCTAAGAACATAGGAGTAGGGAATGATTGTTTGTTAAGAACATAGGGACTATATTAATATTTGTGGCTGTACGTTTATTTAATTTAATAAATAGTTAATATCAGAGGAGTTATTTCGTCTTATCTTTCTATTCCAACCACTGGGGTCCGGCTCAGAAATGAGGATGAGAAGTTTCCGGTATGGTGGTTGGTTCTTGACACCTTGGTGGATACGCATTGTATCGATTAACTCCTATCAATATGAGACTTGCCTCCTAAGAGAGGGGTTGTACTGTGGTCAGTGATGGCCCTTAAGATTCAACATTAATTCCGGCTAATGCTGTCGTGGCAGTCTGGTAAGATATAAGGATGAGAAGGAGACTCAACCTCACCTTCGGACACCTCAGATATAAGGATGAGAAGCGTCTGGTATGGTGGTTGGTTCTCGCTACCCTCATAAATGGCGTAGGATTGGCTCCCCTTTCCGAAACCTTATCTCTCATTCCCCCATTAAATTATAATTTTTGCTCATTCCAATAATCACCACTTACAAATTAATCTGAATGAAATTTCTTTAATTAGTTCTAAAAACGTAACGTGATGCAAACAAAAAAAATTTCTAGGTCCAAACTTAATAGCCCCTTTCATGGTAGCATACTTCCGAACCCTCTGACAGCCAATAAGGTTAACAGCTTATGCTCGTCACCTCACCCTGCACCTGCTTCATTATTGGGATCGGAGGAAGAAGAAAAGAAGCCTTTCTATCCAAGATGTCTACGAAGATGCTCACGGCAACATAATGAAAGAAAGGCTCCTTACTAACAACATCATTACCGGGGATAAGCCCTTACCAAGAATAGTAGTCCCGTTAATGCAATTCACTTCACTCCCTACCGAGACGGGACGTGCTTCCCACCGGAGGGATTTTACCGTGGTGATGATGGCCCTTAAGATTCAACTCTAGTTCCAGCTGATGCTGTCGCGGTCGCCAGTCATTCAGATTTTTCCGTGTGCCTTAGTGGCAAGTCAGAGTAGTCAATGTGTGGTTATCTTTCCGTTCGCGTATCAAGTGAACATTCTTCCGTTCGTTGACAGGTATCAACAAACCAATAAAATTAATTATCCTATTTCAAAATTAAATAGAACTATTCGCTATTATTTTAATTAATTAAACGCAATTTCTACCAATAAATTAGAAGCTAAAAAGGGTGTAAAATAAATATAAGAGTTTTATTTTATTATCTTTTTAAACATAGGAATCTTATATTTTGATGCAATAACAACAGTTTTTTGAAAATGAAAATATATGTGTATATTTATGTAATTAGATGTCAGATTAGTAAAATATTAATGAAGAAATGAAAATGATTTAAATTTTTTACATGCTATGGAAATTGCTAAAATAAAACTTCATAATTATAAATATATATAAAAGATTCCTAGCGTGTATAAATATTTTCACATAAAATTTACAAATAAAATTATTTTTATAAAAATGTTTTTATTTTTAGATGGAGCTGAAGGAAAAGAAAGTATGACATACTCCCAATTATTTGAAGCATCGAAATTATATGCATCAGCTTTCAGAAAATTTGGTTTAAAGAAAGGAGATGTCGTTGCATGTAAGTAATAATTCTTTGAGAACTTTTTCGATTACCATAAAAAATATTTGCTTTCATGTTTTAATTTGCTTTTTCTTGGAAACTCCCTTCCCTAAAATTTATTATTTATTAAACATTACGTGAAGGAAGCTTTTTTGTCTGTGCAGCTAGAAAAACAGATTTTACGAAAATAAGCATGAAGAAATTAGCACAGTAAAAGAATCGCATACTCAACCTGACGCTATTAGATTGTACAGCATTCCGTAGGGTTTTATTTAATATAGAGAAACTGAAATTTCTTTGGTTATTATGTCATTATATTTCTGAATTTTAAAGGTTTTCAAAAAGAATTTTTATAAAAATTGTCATATATATTTGGCTTTAAAACTATGAAGAGAAAATTATGCTATTTTCCCTACAAGTGTTATTAAAAATTGTTTGCTAAAATTATCTATATTTTATTAATATTATAAAAAAATTTGGATATTTATAGCTGATTATCCGTATGTAAAGCATTTACTTCAAATTTTAATATAATGATTATTTTGTAAATTTTAAGTAATTTGGGTGAAAGCTTTATATGTATATTATAAGCAAAACCTGCAAAGAAGTTTCGGATTATATTTAAATAGAACTTCATATCTCTTCAAATAGCTATTTTTATTGTAATATTTTGAAAGTGATTTTCAGTATTTTGTGAATTGATACGAGCTCAAATCGTTCGTTGTGTTTCTGTTTTCATCGCTGTTTGGTCTATCTGCTAAATGTTATTGTAACAGAATCTTTAGTTTAAAATTAGCCATTTAAAATGAGCAAGCAAAATTATTCATACGATACCAGTTCGAAGGCAGTTTGTTCGGATTTTTTGAAGAAATTCGAAAAAATGTGTAAATCAGAAAGTGGCTAGATAATTTGGTTATTATAGTAGTAGCAGTTATATAATTAGATTCGACCATTTTCCTCTGATTTATCGTTTCTTGCTAAAAGTACCATTTTCATACTTGTTAATAAATTCTGAAAAATTTTTCTAATAAAAAGTACATTTTTTTAATCTGTAGTTATGTTTTATTTCGAAACCGTAAACGTTATTAACCCATTAATTTCCATGATGCCCATTTGGATTTTTTAAAATTTTACGCACTCTAAACGGCGCCAAATATTTATTTTGTTGTAGCCTGGTGATTTAATTTCATTCTTTATATATCAGTCAATATTGTGTTTAGCAGGAAATGTGTATTCTGTGCTTCGCGAATAAATTTGAATGCACAATACGCGAATAAATTTGAAATTCTTCTTAACGGAACAGAATTGTCAGATTTGAAGCATTCTATTTTTGACTTGTTACACGATAATGAAATACTTAATATGTAAATTAGAGGTTACAGTAACAATCTGATTTTTACTCAGTTATTTGTTTTTTATTGAAATAATTTTATCCGTCAATTTATATTGATATTCTTTTTTAAAATTATCAAATATTTTAAAACAAAACAATTTAAATATAATTATATTGTTACACAATGTTTTGGGCATATATATATATATATATATATATATATATATATACTCATGCCCAAAATTAAGGTCACAAAGATAAAATCTGTGAAAAATGAAAAACTATTCACTGTGTTGCCACGAAATTTGGCACAGAGGTACATTACAATAGAAGAAAGAACATAGACACATAACAACATGGAAAAGATTTTAATTGGGAATTAAGAAACAGGGATATATCAAAAAGTGTTACATTATGAATCAGATATAAAGCATTTATCTCAGGAAAATCCTGTCTAATATGGAATGGGACCACCGTGCACTGCTATACAGGATTCACAACGAGCTCTCATACTGTTTATGAGGGTGTCAATAAATTCTTGGTGCAACAAAGCCCATTCTTCCAAAAGCGCGGCTTTTAACTCTTGGAGGGTATTAGGAGGGGGGTTACGCTGTGCAATGGCTCTTCCGAGACCATCCCAAACATGTTCAATAGGATTGTGATCCGGAGTCCCCGAGGGCCAGTCCTCTTCCTCAAGAAAATCCTCTTCCTCTTCCTCAAGAAAATCATCAACGATCTGGGCTCTGTGTGGAAGCGCGTTTTCATCCATAAACATGAAGTCTGGGCCAAAAGCACCCCGGAACAACCTCACATAGGCTTCAAGGATCTCATCCCTATAGCAATGTGCATTGATAGTACCCACATCGAAGGCATGCAGTGGTGTACGGCTGCCTGACATTATACCACCCCAGATAAGGATTTCCTCTGCCACCAAATCTGTCGATTTCTTTTACGAGGAGGGATGATAGCGAGTTTCTCACTCTCTCCAGATGAAGATTCAACGAGTGTCGCTCTGTGTGGTAAATCTCGACTCATCACTGAAAAGAACACGCCCCCATTCTTGCTGTACCCAAGACTGATATGTTAGGCACCATAACAGCCGGGCTTTTCTGTTGAATGCAGTCAAAGGGGCACACTCAACTGGCCGCAGGGCATAAAGAGCCCTCTCTGCTAGACGTCTGTATACTTTTTGTCTGGAAATTCTTATTCCAGACGCAGCAGCAAGGCCACGAGCAAGTTGAGGAGCCGTTGTCAGCCTATGCCGTAGTGTGCTTAATGCTAAATAGCGATCCTGTGCAGGCGTCGTTGCTCTCTGACGGCCTTGGCCGGCCTTTCTGGTTACAGTACCACTTGTTTGGAATTGATTCCACAACCTGGATACCACTTTCGGGGCCACTTGTAACCATCGAGCCACCTCCGATTGAGACTGCCCAGCTTCAAGCCTGCCAACGGTTCTCCATATCAAGGCATCGTCTAAACGATTATGAGAACTCATTCTCATTGGAAACAGGTTAAATTTTTTCTTTTAATGCAATGTTCACAAAATTGCAATCAAATATCCCAGCCTAAACGGTCTAATTTTAGTAGTGCCTTAAAAACTAAACTACACAACATTTTTTTCCAACAACAAAGGTTAATATCGTGTTAGCGGTCCATCACAATATATAAAATATAATTTGTTAAAATTTTACTGGTAGCCATTTAGAATTACTTTGAGAAACATTTGTGAGACCTTAATTTTGGACATGAGTGTATATAACTTATCCGGCTAAAGTGATTTGAAAAGATAAACTTAATAAGTAAATAAGTCATTTGTTTCAAATGCAGTTTTATTTCAAAACTTATTTTATAAGTGAAAGAAGCCTTATTAATTCTTTAATGACAATTTTTGCAGGTCAGATGTCTAACAGGAAGGAAGCAATAATTGCCATGATTGCTGTGATCAGTATTGGAGCGATTTGGGCTGGTGTTTTGTCACTTTTGGGATCGAAGGTAAAAATTGTGTATCCTTTTCAATTCATATAATAAAAAGTTATGTAAAAATATAATTTATTTAATATAGGTTCCTGCTTATTCAGTGTGTTATCACGTTATTCTATTTAAGAATTAATACTTTATTCTTCGAAATAATAATGCGAAGTATGTAGAAAAGAAAACTAAAAGAGATTCTATATCTGAGGTTATTAAACCAAAAAAAGTTAGTATAAAGCAAAAATATAAAGCAGATTTTCTAGAGATTTAATAGTAATTAGTATCTGCAGTTTATATGATAAATAATCTTATTAAAATGAAAAAGATTCCATGAAAGAAGCATCTATTAATTTAAATCAGCATTTTATAGCATTTAAAAAATATTATTACTAACTTTTTTTTCATTTAAGTATTTACATTTCATTTTCTATACTGTTATGAAAAGAAAAAAATTCAGCCCAAATTATTTCAAGTCGATGAAGTTAGTAGACTCGTGACAAGGAAGTCATTATAAAGCATTAACTTAAATAAAACATTTTCTCGCTTATAAGAAAAGTACTGTTACTTTCTCACTATTGTTATTTTCTCATTAGGCTGTTCTCAGTAGAATCAGGCAAATTCAGCCCAAAGTCTATTTTACGATAGATCGTATTCCTCATGAAAGAAAACATATCAGTATGCTGGAAAAAATTGAAGAAATTTCTGAAGGTATTTATGGTTAGATACATTAATGTCATATAATGGATGATTCTAAAATTTAAGAATAGGTAAGGCATACATAATCAAATCATTTTTGGTACTTTTCCGTTAGCTGGGCACAAGCGAAAAGTCGCCAAATAATGTAAAATTCCATCATATTTCTTACGCCAAATTCGTGTTTGGTTCACAATCCGTTAGTCGGGTGCAAGAAATCGCCAAACAATGTAGAATTCCGCCAAATTTCTTACGCCAAATTCGCGTCTGGTTCACAATTGGCGATATTTGCACCCGGCTAACGGAAAAGTGCCTCATTTTTAATACATAGATAAAGGATGATTTTATATACACAACGTAAAAAAAGTAGAAGGACAGTCGTTTTCTGTATATTTTCTTTTATTTTTTTATCCTGGTTAATGGATTCTTATGTAGGTTTTATTTAATCTTTTATTTAATCTTATGTAGGTTTTATTTAACAATATTTTCTTTATTTTCATGTAAAAATGAAATAGTTACAGCTATTTATAATTAGAAAGACAAGAATATGTGATTTACAGTGTGTAAAAAAAGTAGGACACCTACTACATTTTTTTATTTGGTGGAATGTGCACTAGTAGAAGAGTAAGTACATACTTTTTTAAACTGGTTTTTTCTCAGGAAAACTTATTTTGTTAAAAATTTTACTGATGCTTAAATTTCAGAATGCTGAGAAGTTCACCCTTAAATAATTTTCAAAAAGCTCAAATTATTGCATATAAAAATGAAGGTAAAGGTATTAGAGAAATTGCTCATATACTGCACGTCAGCTGCAATACAGTTTCTAACTTTATTAAAAATCCAAATAGAAACGGAATAGGAAAGAAGACTGGTAGGTCTGAAACTTGAATGCCTCCTGGTGAAAGAAAACTTGCTCATAAGCTTAAAAAGAGTCATGGAAGTGTTGCAAAACCTCGAAATCAAGAAGGACTTATCCATGTGTCCAATTAAACTGTATACAACTACATCCAAACGTCCAAAAGATTCGTTTTTAGAAAACGGAAGCATCATCCAAAGTGGAAACAAACACATATTAATAATCGTTTGTCTTGGGCTAAAGAACACATGTCATGGACTACAGAATGGACTTCTGTGATATTTTCAGATGAAAAAAAAAATCTTAACTTAGATGGTCCAGACGATTATTAATAATGCTAGCATTGTCTGAAGAATGCAGAACAATATTATTCAACTAGACAAATGGAAGGTGGATGTTTGATGGTCTGGTTTGCAGTTGGTTATGGATGAAGAACAAGTTTAGTCTTTCTCAATGGTAGGCAGAAACATACAGATTACATTAATGTTCTGAATTCTGAGTTTCTTCCTTGTGGCTCCGAATTAGGAGGAGAATAATGGATGTTTCAATAAGATGGAGCCTCAGTCCACACCACCAATGGAGTTAAAAATTAGTTCGCTGCAAAAAATGTGCAGGTTTTACCATGGCCAGCTAAAAGCCTCGATCTGAATATAGTAGAAAATATCTGAGCATTGCTTGTTCATCGAGTATACGCTGGTTAAAAGCACTTGGAATCGCTCTTTGAGCTTCGAATGGCATTAAATACCTCGTGAGATAATTTTTGTCAAAATGAAATCCAATCTTTATGATTCACTTCCAAACAGAATATTCGAAATCATAAAAGCTGATGGAAAGAATATTCCATACTAAAACCGCTTATCTTTTTTTTATATATATATAAATGCGCTTCTACTTTTTTTACACGGTTTCAAATGAAAGAAACCATTTTTAAATATCATGGTAATGATGCTAATATTTTTTGTTGAATGATCTAAAAAATAATTCTTATAAAAATAATTGCAGTAAAAATAAAAAATAAAAACTTATTTTTTTGTTTTGAAAATATAGTGTCCTTCTACTTTTTTTACACAGCGTATAAAGTATATTTTCTTTGAATGGTAAAAAAAACTAAAGGCACTCATTATTTGAAAGTAAACCAGTCCGATAGTGACACAGTGCAATGTAGAAAAATGAGACACTAATACAAAGAAAGCTAGGCTTTGAACGACGCAGTTATCATGGAAGATTATGTCAAATGGCTTTTTCAACAAGGGATAAAAAGTGATTCGAAAATTTAATAGTAGGTCAGGCGTATATAATTATACATACAGAGAATGTTTATTTATTATAAATATATAAAAATTATAATAATTATTATTTTATTCTAAATATATAAAAAATGATATTTATAAAATTTAAATTGTGATACTAAAATTTAGGAATATGCCAGACATTAATCATACAAAGCATTTTTACAATAGAATATGGGGATTCAAAAACAAAAGAAACACAAGAGGTATTTTATTATTTAATTAAATAAAGGAGATGGGTGCACCAGATAAGAAGAAAGTCAGATTAATATAATATTAATTAGGCAATAGAAGATCCAAATCATTATAACAGTTCTTGACATTGCAGCAGAATCAAAATCTCAAACTATCGCATTTAGTTAGTATCACGCTAATATGTTTAAGTTTCTTGTAAGCACTTCTTATGAAAAATTTCGATGCATTTAACATTAAAAAAAATATCGAAATAATTATTCAGATATTTACACACCGTTACACAGTTAATTTTCAAATTTGTATACAATCTTAAAACGTGTATGCTAGACTCCCTATTTCTGAATTGTTAAGATTCTTTTCGTTTGAAATTATATTTTAAACTTATTTAATGTAAAGTTCATAAAAATAAATTTAAAAAACTGAATAATATTAAATGATTTATCTCTTTCGGCACATTGATTACTAACATAATAAAAGCGTTAAAATAAAACTATTTTTTGAATTAGTATTAAGGTAAAATATTTAAAAAGTGATCTTTAGAGCAGCAATTTTGAAATGGGAGAAACTGGCAGTGATGATTTACGACAAGCTAAAATAATTAATTATTTCCTCCTTATGACTTATTTATTATCAAAAGATGCTATGTTTGTATTTTTTATATTATTGTTTAGAGGTTCAAAAATTATGAAAGATTTTTATATTTGAGTTATATTTTTTAAGATGTGACTGAATAATAATTTAATATGTATTGTTACGAAATTTCCGGGGTTCGTTTGGATAGTGGGAGTTATATGGTGTGGAGAACGCTCAATCAGCAGGCGGCAGTAGAAAATAAAACAACGACGTTTATTTACACGAAGACACACAGGACAGCACAAAGACGACAACTATATACAGCACAACAGACGATTATCTTAAGCCGAGACGTGCAGCAACACCAGCATACACAGCAGCATATAACAAGACAGACAGACAGTAGCGCACAGCTTAGCTCAGCACTAGCTTCACTCCTTCGCTGCTCCGCTTATGTCTGGAAGGTCGGTTCCGACTACTCTTCGACTCCACTGGCCCATGACTCAATTCACCGTCGGTTCACAACTACGACGACTCCACTGGTCCAAGACCACTCTTCTCTGTCGCTCCCGACTACTCAATTCACCACTCGACTCACAACTGCCCGGCAGCTGCTGGTGCTTCCTTTTATAGGTCTCAGGAGGCTGGGCTAGAAGCCTCTCAACCAATCAGGAACGTTCGAGGCGTATCTCCGTTTCTACTGGACGGATCGGGAAAATGCTCGATGTTTCGGGTATAATCTATTTTGGCGCCAAAGTTGGCAAATTCGTCGCCAAGTCGCCAAATGGTCGCCAAGCTCTGGGACCTCCTATGGAACCCACTATGCTGGGAAGCCGCATCGCAGGTTCGTAACAGTATTTTCCGAAGGTCATTAAGCTTTCAAGAAGGACATAAGATTAACAAAAATTGGTATCTTGAAATAATTTTCAAATCTGAAGACTACACCAATACAAAGAAATAATATTTTTTGTTTCCATTAAATAAATATTAATAAAAATTTTTCCTTTTATAGGTTTGCCATCTTTAACAAAAGTGATAATCGTCCCTTCGAATGAAGACGTGCGATCTAAAGACATTAGTACCATTAAAAATAGGTATTTATGAAGTATTTATCTTGTTTAATATCAATATTTAATTATAAAAAATTAAAACAGTTCAATATTAATAAATGCAAGTTTACATGTTTTCAATCGCTGAGTTATTGTAGCATGGCAATGTGAAATAATTGGATTGATTAAAAATGTATAGAATTTCCTTGTAAATAAAAATAGGAAGAAATACATTGAACAAAATATGAAGAAAACCGTTTAACAGTTTGAATTATATTTAACTAATTTTATAATCAGCGCAAGAAGACGAGAATAAGCTGACGACCTTATTTCACGGATTTTCTTAAATTCTTTTCTGTTTGGATTTTGTGTACATTTTACACTTATTTTGTTTAATTTTCTTGATCCCCATGATCCACAAATTGTTTCATACCAATACTGTAAGACGCATACATCTACAGATAATATTTTTAAAAATCTAATCTTTGGAAGATATGTTTGTTTAAACGGAAACCCATAAGATTTAATAAACGCAAGAGAGTCAGGAACAAAAAGAAAAAATTGTTACTAAAAAACTGAAGTTTTCTTTCTGGGGAAAAAGCAAGCTAAAAACCCTCACAATCAAGAAAACAGCTGAAATTTCCAAAGAAAGTATAATCCAAGTGAGAACCATTCTAACCCTCGGTTAAGAAACAACGAACTCTGAATGTTGCAAAAGCTACTGTTGGTGACACCAGTAATGTTTGAATTTAAAAAGAGAGAAATTTGTATTTAATTTTTTTAACTGAAAAAAATTTGATTTCGAGTTGTATTGACTTAATATAAGCTAGAATTTGAAACACAGTAATGCTTCAAATTGACTCTAAGGAAAAAAGTACTTAAAATACTGAATTGGTGTATTGCCTTAGTGTTGTAAAAATTTATTAATTTTCTATTATAGTCTATTGGTGCAAAAGTTTATTCAATTTTACAAAGACTCTCATCCTGTCCCAAGGACAAAACCATTTTGATATAATATTTAGGTATAATGACATTTTTGCATTATCTTTTTTTAAATAATAAAACTTTATTGATTATATTAAATATTTATCCAAATAGATATAAGGAAAATCCATTGTAAGAATCCAAGCAAAGAAAATCTATTTACCTCAAAAACTTAATTTCTTAAAAGTGGTCAAATGTTATCATTATCATCTGTCTAAATATATCTATAAAGCCTTAACCTTATTTAATGTATCATTATAATAGTTTTATGATACTAACGTTTATAGATATATTTAATAGATATATTAATATACAGATCTATCTGTATATTAATGTTATGCTACATGAATGACTAAAATTGGCCAAAGAGCTTTTCAGGGCAGAATTTATAGATCATTGCCAAATTTGGTACATCTAGAGCTATCAAATTTGGCAAACAATCTCCTGAGACTCCTCACTAAGAAACGGTTTTTAAAGTCCTAGATTTTTAATTCAAGAATAATAAAAATTTATCATTGTTCCTCAGTAAATTCTGAGCATTGCACTAAAACCATATATGCACTTTTTAAAATTATAGTTATTGTTAGTAAATTATAATTATAGTTATTAAGTTATAGTTATTTATAATTGGTATACATTTAATCCCAACTGTCCAAATAAAAAAAATAACAATTGCTTTTCAAATTTATTCATACCAGTCATTTTATGATAGTGACTAAAATGTGTGTTGTTACTTATGGCATTTTGCAAGCCCACCGACAGTTATCTGTCAGCGATTTAAGCCGAGTGAGCGTTTCTTGTTTTTTCAGTAGCACCAACTAGGGCCAAGAGTATGTCTTAGCTACTCACACGTCACATTCGCTTGCACAACCCCTTTTTACACACACCTCACATATAGAACACAGAAGAAGAAGAACCATGCCTGAACAAAGACTCGAATCTGGGACGCCCAGGTCACAAGTAAGACGCGCTACCCTTATGCAGGACGCCGGCGACTAGATAGAAATGAATAAAAAGATAGATAAAAATGGCAATTTTTCTCAATAGCTAAAAATATAAATTTAATAGAAAAATCAATAGGAAAATTTGATAAACAGATGACATTTGCAAAACGGATGCTTGATTTAACCATTTGTGGTTAAAAGTTTTGTCAAAACATAATAAAACACATGATAAACTGCAGAATTATTTTCAAGGATATATCTGATTGAATTTTTGATACATCGCCACAAATAGTTTAATTTTTTTTTTACGTATGCTGCAATCCCATTTTTAAATCTCTTTCTGCAATTTGTTCTTTAAATTTTGCATCAAGATTGATTATTGATTAAGTTAATATATACAGTTATCAGTCTAATATAAGGTGATTAGCTAATTCCTAAGTTTTCAAACCTTGTAGGAAAGCGGTTTTTAAACTAATAAACGAAATAACAGAAAGAATGAAATCAATAACGCATTTATGGTTGGGTGTCGCCATCTACAAGACAAAATGATAAATTTAAAATAAATAATTTCATACTCATTTCAGTAGAGACCGCTTTTCGGAAGTCGTTTTTAAACTAATAAACGAAATAACATAAAGAAATCAATAACGCATTTATGTTTAGGTGTCGCCATCTACAGGACAAAATTATAAATTCAAAAAATATTTCATTTCAATTCAGGAGAAATCGCTTTTTGTAAATTGATATTAAACTAAATAATTAAAAAAAACAATTTCAGATGAAAAAATAAGAATGATTTATATGCCGTGTGAATCAATAGAAGTATTATTAAAAGTGTTACGAAGTCTTATTTTTTTTTCTAATCTTTTGCTCCTGTTAGTTATATTTAATAAAACAATTATCTCCCACTTGCATTTGAAACAAATGCTTTACATTTTTTAAGCTGGGTTGTAGGGAAAGTCAATGAGCTGAGGTCTACTATTTTTATTATGTTATATTTATGCTGACACTGACCAAAATGAGTTATTGCTTATATTTTTTTCAAAATTATTTTTATTTTATGCTTGACATTGCATTGTTTTGCTCGTGGATCGCTATTTATTAAAACGTGATTTTAGTGATTAGTTTTTATATGAATGTTCGTGAACATTCTGAATAGAGGAAATTTTACAGTATAGAAACAAAATTTTTAACGTTACTATATATTATCTACAAAAGTATGCTATCAATAGTTTTATTTCTTAAATGCTCTGATTACTTGCTAGATACAAATTTCGTAATCAATCTGTGAGAATCAGAGCTATTATTAAATGAATGACAGTCTGTTCAAATGGGTACATCATATAATTATTCAAGAACAGTACCTTAAAAAGCGTACTCCATTCTCTGCTTACAGTAATAATTATGATTACCGTATTAATTATGATCGCTAATTTTTTAAGAAATACACTGTGATGAAGAGATTTTTTGCTTTAAATTATTTATTAATGCGTCATTTCTTGCAGCTGCTTTTTAGACGAATTTTTACAGCTTGGCAGAGAAAAAGATGGATCTGTTCTGCCAATGCAGTTTGAGCAAGTGTCCCTGAACCACCCTGTGTATATTATTTTCACTTCTGGAACAACGGGACCACCGAAAGCAATAATTCATGGAATGGGGGTGAGATAACTTGATATTACTCAGTTTTTGAAGAACAAATCTTTGATACTAGATGGTTGATTGATTGATTGATTTTATAGAAATTAGTGGCTCAAACACCATTCTTGAGTTTTCTGAGCCAAACGTATGATATAAATAGAAATTCATTTTTATAAATTCTTAGATAAAATTTATCATTTGTCATGATTTGTCAACGTTTATGGTATACTGTAAAAAGCAGTAAAAAAACACTTTAAAATCAAACTATTTTTAAATAGCACAAATGGTAAGTCATATCACTGACTCTCCGACCCGCCCGAATGCACACGGATAAAGAATACTGAATGACCGGACCGCCGCAACAGCAACACTGGCGGGAACTGTGGTTGAGTCCCAAGGGCCATCACCGGCCACGGTACAACCCTTCCCGAAGGAAGTGCGTCCCGTCATCGATGGGAGGAGCCATATCTCCCACTTTTTTGGGCACCCTCTAGGGTGGCGAGATCCAACCACCATACTGGAAGCATCCTCATTTCGAGGTGGCTCCCGGGGGTTAGTACAAATGGTGAAAAACAATCATTTTTAAGAAAATAAAAAGATGTAGGTGGTTAATTTGCGAAGAATGTCTTTTAAAATGATACAAGAAGACTGAAAGCAACGGATGCGTATGCTGTTGCGAAATAAATTGTGAGCAAACAATTAAAATGTGTTGAACTGACAATGAGCATTGGCATCTGTATACTGAGGCTGCTTATTGGCATTCTATCGTAGAGCATGTGATCCTAGATGGTATCAAATGTTCTACGTCATGCCTTCCCAAATTTTTGATTTTTAATTTTGATTAAAACCTTTTTTTTTTTTTTAGAAATAGAATTTATAATGACCTGCTTCATCATCGACACCATAATTTTTTTTTTTAAGTTGAACAATAAATATCTGTTTCTGAAGAGGTGTTATAGGTAAAAATGGAGTTTAAAAAAAATATTATTAAATATAATAAATGTTTACACAAATGCTAACTCACCTCTGCGAAATAAATTCTTATATAAATTGAATTGAGCGTAAATGGCAAAAAAGAATTCCTGATTAAAAGGATGATATCTTAACCGAAAGGAACTGCTGGTTTAACCCTTATCGTGGCAAGATTGCTTTTTTGAAGAAAAAAAAAATGTATATAGGTATGTATATATAAAAATGTGTAAGAACAAACATTTAGGCATGTGTATTTTATAATAAACATACATATTTAGGGGTTAAATTAAGGGCTAAGTTAAAAATTATTTTATAGTGGTAGTATATTTTTATAAAGTTGTATGTATGGTATACTATACAAAATGAACATAAGGGTTAAATGAATACGATCTTTTCTAGTCATGTTGCTACAATGTAGTTTGCTAAAAAATTTAAAGCCGCGTCGCTTTATTGTCATTTGTGGAAAGATACATGCAAACTCAAGCAATGTTGTTCGACATTATACAACATTGTATCTTATTGTATATGACTATACAGAACTGAGGATATTCTGCAATACTATACATTATTTCATAATATCTGTATGTTACTAAGGATACATAAAGTATAAAAGTCAAGTTAAATTTTCTATACTGTTAAAATGAAATGAGTTCATACCCATAAATATATCAAAATAAAATAAAAACTTTTCTCATAAGAGATTAATCTTATTTAGAGAAATTGTATATAATATATTTAATAATTATATAATATGATATCGTGTATAATAATTTGGGAAAAAATTGTACATTCATGTTTGATTTTCTAAAAAATTAACATTTTCTTAATTTTACTGTTTTTATTAGGCAATTAAATTATGGTTTAATTCTCTTATTTATGCAGTGGAATTTGTTAATTCGAATCCGATGGAATCACAATAAAACCTCGAATTAAGCAAAATGGCATTTAAAAAAATTAGAACTGGTTGATGAAAAACTTTTGAGTTTAAAGATGAAGATTTGAAATATTTAATAGCTTTTATATATAATGCATAGTTAAAAAATTGTAATAATTTTAATAAATAACATGGCAATAATTATAAATTATATTAAGACTTAATTCAGTAAAAAAGTCCACAATTGTTTCCAAAAGCTGTACTTAAAGAAACATAAAAAAAGCAGTACAATTCATAACGGCATATGCCTACCATGAGTATGGCGTAGATTTCTATCAATTTGTAGTTCATCATTATGCATTAAGTAATAGACGCACATTTGTATCAATATGAGTGTGGCATGTTTTTTGGCGCAAAAGACAAAGATTGCGCCAAAGCTTTAAGTTCCTAAAGATAGCTTTTGCGCCTAAAAAATACCAACAAATTCATGTTCTTGATTAAATTATATAAAATTTGTTTTACGTACAATCATTCAGGGCACATGGTACGGTACTATTAATCTAATAAAAAGAAGTAATAAAGCTTTTTTTTTACAATTTTCAATGTTGACCTAGAATTTAAATAAATAAATAAATCCGCACAATTGACTAAATTACAATATTATGTTAATAAGAAATTCTAGGGACTAAAGATAATACAGAAAAAAAGGAATTCTTATTGAATTCGAATTAAAACATCCGAATGAATAAAGTCTTACAGTTCCATGAGTTTCACCATTGCAAATTTTGTGTGTTAATTTATTTCATATAATTTCGTAAAGACATTTGCGTATACTTTGTTTTGAAAAATTCCTAATTCTTTAATATATTTCTTTTCTAGTTCCTTCTACCACATTTTAGAGATTTCTCATTACACATGGATTCCGGAGAGAGCAGTGTTTGGTTTTCACAGTCATCGGTACGTTAACAATACAGTGATATATTTTACTTAAACTGTAACATGTTATGTACAAATCTCTAAATACGTAGCATCTGATATTTCTTATAAATATATTTTAATGTAAATTTAAATGCACTTATATTGATAGAAATCCTTTAATTCAAGGTGGTCAAAATTGAAACAACCCTACTCTGAGTTCTCTAAATAGAGAATTATTTGGTGCAAAGGGGGTCTTTACCTCAGAAGCTACTGCACCCCCTTTCCGTGGTAACGCGTATAGGACATCATCATCATCATCATTCGGTGCAAAAGCTCCAAATTGTTGAACACACTAGAAATGGGAACGTGGATTATGCGGGGGGAGGGGGGGGGATTAGTTCCAGAAACACAGATAGATGGTGCTGTACTAACAAAATTTCTGAAATGATTCAAAGTACACATTTGATACGTTCGAATAAAATGTGTTGTTATAAACATTCAATCACAGGGACCTTATCGAATGCAAAGGAAACTGCTCAGTATGGTTCCTTTCTTCCAGATGTAAAATAGGCATTCTATGGACAGTTTGTTCAACTGTGGATCGTAATTGGTCGATTGAGATGCTGTCTTTGAAATCTGTCAAGGTTACAAAACACAATCGATAAACAAGATTTTTTAAGTTTCCCCAAAGCCAAAACTCCCAGGGATTAAGATGTGTAGATTGAGATGATTAGGTTGCTGGAAACGCATGACTAATTACTCTGTCATTAGTAAAATGTTGCAGAAGAAACTGCTGTACACAGAGTCCAATTTGGGGAGGCGCTTCATCTTGTATAAAGTATTTAAATCAAGTTATGGCACTGTTGCATTTGGAGTACAATAAAATTTTCGAGCATGTTTTGGTATCTCTTGGTGTTTTGCGAAATTCTCAAGTCGACGAAACTCTCGAAGTGCAGCTGCGGCATTTCTTTTATTTTCATAAAGCAACTTCCCAAGCAAAGCCCGAAGCCAACGCCAGTAAGAATGATATTTTCTCAGCTTTATTTCTTTTATGTCCAGAAAAGTAGCAACAAATCAAGGGTTTATGCAAATTTATGTGCTTATTGTGCGAAATTACTGTTACAATAATTGTTTTTTTTTTCTTTTTTTACACATCAGCAACGGAAATTAGAAAGGAAAAATTCCATATTGCATGTGTGTGTGTGTGTGTGTGTGTTTCGTGATTATTTGTGTCTTTTTAGCATACTTTCTGTTGTACAGCGCCATCTATCGGTGTTTCTAGAAGTATTCTTTTTTCGATTAATCCTTTTCCCCCTTTGAATAGTATGTTCAACAGTTTTTGAGCCTTTACAGTGAGTAGTTAACTGTATATAGAGCTCAGAGTTTTAATTTTGATCACCTCTATACCCTCACAAAAAATATACAAAACTTGATATTCACTTACGATACATTCTTAAGAGTAGCAATTTTATCAATCAAACAACTTGGCAACTACTATTTTCCTCAAGCCTCAACTACTTTGGACTTAGCTCATGGACTTGGTTTGGTGTTACTGTCAATCAGGTGGGATAAGCCATAACACAACAACCAAAATTCTAGCTCATCAGCATCAAAATATGAGGAGGAAACTGCCATATTTCCTCCTCATAAACCTCAACTACTTTGGACTTGGCTCATGGACTTGGTTTGATGTTACTGTCAATCAGGTGGGATAAGCCGTAACACAACAACAACAAAATTCTAGCTCGTCAGCATCAAAATATGAGGAGGAAACTGCCATATTTTCTCCTCATAAACCTCAACTACTTTGGACTTGGCTCATGGACTTGGTTTGATGTTACTGTCAATCAGGTGGGATAAGCCGTAACACAACAACAACAAAATTCTAGCTCGTCAGCATCAAAATATGAGGAGGAAACTGCCATATTTCCTCCTCATAAACCTCAACTACTTTGGACTTGGCTCATGGACTTGGTTTGATGTTACTGTCAATCAGGTGGGATAAGCCGTAACACAACAACAAAATTCTAGCTCGTCAGCATCAAAATATGAGGAGGAAACTGCCATATTTCCTCCTCATAAACCTCAACTACTTTGGACTTGGCTCATGGACTTGGTTTGATGTTACTGTCAATCAGGTGGGATAAGCAGTAACACAACAACAACAAAATTCTAGCTCGTCAGCATCAAAATATGAGGAGGAAACTGCCATATTTCCTCCTCATAAACCTCAACTACTTTGGACTTGGCTCATGGACTTGGTTTGATGTTACTGTCAATCAGGTGGGATAAGCCGTAACACAACAACAACAAAATTCTAGCTCGTCAGCATCAAAATATGAGGAGGAAACTGCCATATTTTCTCCTCATAAACCTCAACTACTTTGGACTTGGCTCATGGACTTGGTTTGATGTTACTGTCAATCAGGTGGGATAAGCCATAACACAACAACCAAAATTCTAGCTCATCAGCATGAAAATATGAGGAGGAAACTGCCATATTTCTTCCTCATGAACATAAAATATGAAGTATATTAGAAGATATAAAGCATTAGTATGATTATTTACCTATATTAACAACAGCAAAATTCTCGGAAAATTGTATGATTTTTTTTATCCTCTAGTTGGGTTGGGTGTCTTGGAATGCTACTGCATCGTTGTTATTCTGCGGAGCAACATTAGTTCTCTTCGAAGAATCACCTTTCTTCAGGAATTCAAGATCTTTATGGGATTTCATTGACCAGTACCGCGCTACGCATGTATTTATTCCAGCTTGTGTCCTTGATGAATACCGAAAGAGAGGAGAAGTTCCAAGTCAGTGTGTTTTGTTTTAAATTTATTTTGTTTTTAAGATATATAAAAATTATTCTTTCTTGGTTAAAATAGTTAAATAATATTTTTTGGCATAAATTTAGCATTTTTATGAATCTATCGTGTTCTCCTTGGCGATTAATCCCTGCCATGCCCTGCGTTATTACTATCCGCAAATCGAATTTGTGTCTTAGACCCGTTTTTCTCAATCGACTGAAACAAGAAATTTTGACACAAAACTGTGCTTATAGTCACAAACTCGCATGCCATTTTGATATATTTCAGTCATTGTATTTTTGAATTACCGTGTTTACATACTTCTGAAATTACAGACCGGCAAACACTCAATCCGTGGTTGGATTTGACTCAACATTTGGCGGTGTCTACACAATAGATGTTAAAACTGAGTACTGAATTTATCTATCTAGCTTTCTTCGTATTTTAAGTATCGTACTAACTTGTATTCGAACAGCCGGACAGACGGAATTTCTGTCAATATATTTCACTTAAAATTTGATAGAAATCGAAAAATTTGGTATAAAGACCATATACCAAATTTCATCCGTCTAGCTCAAAGCGATTTTGAGTTATCTTTGTCATAGAGAGACAGCTAGGCGGTGTGTCAAAAATGTGTTTTTCGATCTCAGAGAGGTCTAAAGCGTGGAGATTCGTCAAAATTTTTAGTTCGAATTTTTTGACATTTATTATACTTTCTCGTATACTAAGCATACAAGAAAGTAAAAAGAGACTGTGAAAAAATAAAGTGAGAAATTTTAATACAAAAATTTAATGCTTATGCTTGATCCCATGTGGAATTTGCATGGATTGTACAGAGATTAGCATACGGGGTGTATACAAACTTTATTTTTAATTAACTGAACTTCATTTTTGAATAGAAAAATTCAATGCTTATGCTTGATCCCATGTGGAATTTGCATGGATTGTACAGAGATTGGCATAAGTGGTATATACAAAAATTATTCTTAATTAACAGAACTTTATTTGATTAAGAAAGAAGATAAAGCTCATCAGCAAGAGTTTTGAAAATTTTTATTTTAGAAATGAAAATGAAAGTAATGAAATTATTTTCAATATGTTTCTTTTATAGTTTTGTTTAATTGTAATTACAGTTCTTATTTTGTGAGGGATTTGGAATTTTCAAAGAAGGTTTCAATTTGACTAAAGTCTAAAATTTAATGACAAAACAAATTTAGTTTATCAAGTACTCAATAATCGTTAAACAAAACATATTCATCGATTCTGTTTATATTTGAAAATAGTCAAATCGGTATTGCATTCTCAATAATTATAATATATACGTTGTAAATTAATTAAAAACCCTTTCCAAAATAATTTTAATATATCAAATTACGTGATCAGATTTAGCATTAAACCTCAGGGAAAAAAGTTATAGACGTAAAAAAATACAAAATGTAAATATATTAAATATAGTTCACAGATTCAACTTCTAATTTGAAGATCAGTATTGAATTTTGAAACGCAGTCTGATAAGGTGTTGGACATTTGACACCAACGATTTATATTTTCATATTGTCACGTAGAACCATAGTATAGAACTCAATGACACACACAAGAGGTAGAGCTAAACCAATTTATTAATTGAACTCTGGACTGAGAACACAGTGACTGACAAATCTTCTGCTTTTATAAAAGCAGAGAAAGTTCCAGAATACTCTTCTGGAGACAGTAAGAAAAGTCCAGAACACATGTCTGGTAAACTAAAGAAATGTCCAGTATCTTCTGGAACATGAAATAAAGGAAAACATAAAATCAAGGAATTAAATAAGTTACATATACTATTAATCGCATTGTCTCTAGCGGGATTCGAACCCACGGTTTCTTGATTATGAGACCAGTGCCATGACCATTCGGCCATGGAAATTCGACTGTCTATCTTCAATGCGGCAATATGAACGCTATAACTGCAAAACGCGGTGACTTATATCAATGAAAATTCGGGCATAGTTTTAGCATCTTAAGTGAAAAATTGCATCAGATTTTCAGGCGAAAGTTTGAGAATTTGAAGAATATATCAAAATGTTGGCCTTCCGTCTGTAAATGTGATAACTCACAAACACTTATGTGAGAGATTCTGAAAATAAAAATCTGAGTACTCGTAGCGTTCAGGACTTTGCCTGAGATCCAGACTTTATAGAGAGAGGAGACAATAGTCTTTATTAAGAAAAAGAAACAGGAAAGTTTTTGTAAGATCATTTTTCTAATTTAACTTGAAAATATATATTTTTATGTGATAATTTTGAAGGCTTTATATGTTTATGCTTAGATATATAAAGCCTCATTATAAAAAAAAAATTCTTACTTGAATGTTGGCGAGAAATATTCATTCAACTAATAATTCTCTTCCAATTAAAAATATGAAAATAAATGTGGGAACACACATAAATAGAGAATATTTTAAATTCTACTATTACAATTTGGATGCCTGCAAAACACTATTCAAAATATCGACGAACAAAGTATTTCATCAATATTCCAAAATATATTTACAAGTAGCTATTTATTTTAAAATTGTTATAATTTATAAAATCGCAAGCAAAATATGTCAAAAGAAACTTTTTAAAAAAATATTAAATCCTTAAAGCATTTATATTTTATATTTATATATATTAATTGTTAAAGCATTTTGGAGGGAAAATGTTAATTTTGTTTCTTATTTTCATTTTAATATAAAAATAAATAAATAAATGTTTTTCTAGCAAAGGATAATAGTTTGGAATCTTTAAAAGTGATCATAGCAGGGGCAAGCTTTGTGAAGCCACAAAACTATGATTTTGTATATGAAAAAGTGAAAAAGGATGTAATGTTCTCATCTATATGTGGTATGTATGCACTCTAAAACTTTATCATTTAGAATTGGAATCTTTACTTTATAATCCATATAATGAATAGAATCATTTTAATTGTTTAAAAGATTATATTCTATAGAATCCTTATTAGATATCCTTATAGATGCATAGAATCCTTTTTTAATTTTTTTAATCTTTTATTTAAAAATAATAAAAGATTTTTTTAGCACAAATTTATTCTAAAATTCTACACAGTCTAATTCTACACTACATTCTAATTCGGTTATATATTCATTCACCGAAATAAAAATATTGAATTTATGAATGAATCTTAATTCCGTTATAAATATAGATATTTTTTTTTTACTGAATTTGGATGCAATGTAGAGAAAAAAGGAATTTCTAAATAAAAATGCTGAACTCGACATTTTGATGAATCGCTTTTTTTTAACATCCTGTAAAATTAGTAAAAAAAATGTCTGCATGGCTGTCTGTGCACATAATAACTTAAACTCTCAATAAATTTGTGATTAGACTTTGCCTAAAATTTATATTATATATATATATATATATATATATATATATATAATGATATTTTAAACTCTTAATTTCAATTTAATTGATTTCCAAGATTTTATCTTAATTTAGCCCATAGTAAGTTCATTCTCTTATTTCTTGATCCAATTCCACTTTCTCTACTTAAGTAATTCAAGAGAAGCTTTATAAAATTGCTAAATCGTCTAAGTGCCGACACATTCTCACGGTCCGCTTGAAGGGATAGGAAACTGTCCAGTAAGCACATTCTTTTTAAAAGATCCCTGTGTTTCCCTTACTTGTGATTGACATGCGTCAGAAATCCCTATCAGAATCTTATTAATATATTAGCACTACGAAGAAATATTTTCCCTATCAAAATCTCAGGTTATATAAGACGAGGGATAATTTATTTCGCCCTTCTTCCCCACTTCCGCTTTTATGCCGCGTTCTGACGGGCGTGCCACGTCCGTGTCTTCTTGTAAATAATTATGCTTTCCCGATGGATTAAAAAGAATTTAAAAAGGCAAAAAAGTTTCTTAACTGTCTTCAAAACCGCATCCTGCTTCACATAAAATTATGCTCTCTCTCTCTCTCTCTCTCTCTCTCTCTCTCTCTCACACACACACACACAATATCACTTGAAATATGCCTAGGGAAATTTGTCTGTTTATTTGAAAACGACTTCGACATATAAAAAAAAGGAAACGAGTTAATTGAATGAAATTTAGCATATTGTCTTATTAAAAAATGAGAGATAATATTAAGATTTAGGTAAAAGCCTGAGCCAAATTAATTATTTGCCTATATGTCTATTTTTGCTTATATCAACTTGATGATTCAAAATCCTAAAAAAAGTATACCATTAAATTAAAAATGCAGATCTGTCTCAACTTATAATAACTTTCTATCCGAAGATGTGTTTTACCAAACTATATTGGGAATTGTTTGAACTATTCACCGAAGTTAAAGACAAAGCACATCAGCTGGTGAAAGAAAGTCGATAAAAGAATCTTTCTATTTGTTGATGGCATGAATGTTACATGAATAATTTCTGCTTAAATTGGTTAATTTCATGTTAAATTTATCGATATTGTAACTTAATGGGATGTAGAGGTGGTGTATACTTTATTTAGAATACACATCATTATTAATTTTCTTCCGGAATGTATTTCACACCATTCAATACAATTTGGAAATTCCACAGAACAATTAAAATAAAGTCTTTCGCACAGAATTATTTCTCATCGAATCAGTAATCTACTGCCGCCATTTGAATCTACTAAATCAAATAGGTACCAGCCTAAAATTTCTTAGACTTAGTATGAAGGATATGAAGTTAAACATAAATTATATTTTATTTGAAACAAAACATTTAGAAATAATTTTTTTAAATTTTTTCAAGATATTAAAAAGATTTAAAAGATTAGAGAAAAAGATTAAAGATAATTAAAAAAAATTAAAAGATTTAATTTTATTAAAGATATTAACTCGAATTTGCTTTTAGTTATGCAGGGTGCCCACTCAACAACATAGTCTTATCTTTGACTTAAAAGCTACAATTATAAAAGTGGTGATTAAATAATAGGGGCAGAGGCTAAATGAAAGGTCATATGAGGTGTTCTGCAACCCTATTTACCCAAATATTTATAGCCAAACAGTTCTGGATTGCAAGAGAGCATTCTAGTTCCCAAAAGCAAGTGCTTCAAGTAATAGAAGGTGCTTTATTTTCGCTCTTTCAATGCTATGGGATTTCCATCAGTTCTGGTATTCCCCATATCATCTATAAGTTTGATGCATCGTTTTGCATCATCCTGCATATTTTCCCAAATAAAATGCTTTTGTTTTTTTAAATTCTAAACGAAATTACATTTACTCCCATATGCATATAGATTATGAATTAAATTTTTAATTAAAGACTCATTTTTTTTATTTTCAAAATCATGATCTAAATTTTAATGAGTTCCCTAACTTTTTCAGGATTTTCGCATGCTACTTACAAATTGACATAATAACTGTAAAATATTTTCTAGTACGTTGAAAGCATTTTTTTTTCTTTCATAGAATCTAAAATAAGAAAAGATTTTTCGTTATTCCAATTACATCTCGTTAATTTTCATTTAATTTTTTAATGTTTAGGTTGCACGGAAACAATGGGATCCGGTTTTCTTCCTGATGCCACTCTGCCAATTTATAGAGGAGAAAGTTCTGCTCTTAATCTTGGCGTTAAAGCGGAGATTGTCGATGATTATGGTAAAATATTTTATAAATATTATTATTTATTTATTTTTAAAAGAAATATGATAGTTTAAGTTGTTTGCTGTTTAATGTTTAGGTTTAATGTTTAGGTTGGCATATTATCTATATTTTAAATGGCATATGTAGAAAAGTCCTTTAAGACTTTATACATGGTTAAACCTAGTATTGCAAAATTTTACAAATTATTATCTCTTAGGCGCTAAGAAAGGACTTTCAAAATTTTTATTAGAATTTTAGTCAGTTAAAATTAATCAATTTTTCTCAGTAGCTTAAAAGCTGAAATACTATTTCGTAAAAACAATTTTTTACTCTTCTTAAAAATTTAAAATAATAACCTTCAAGTAATATCCAGTTTATTTCTGTGATTGTTTTATTGAATTTTAATGGTTTTTTCGAAATTAGATCGTAAACATTAACACCGATCATAAACATTTGTAACATCGATTTTTCTGCTTTATGCCGTGTATCCACTTTAATCATGGCCCAATAGCTTAGTTCGAAACATTTAAAAATATACATATATTTCTATTTGACCATATGCTTTAAACGATTTATTATAATTATATTAATATAATGTCAATTAATGTAATTAAAAAATTACGAAATCTAAATTTTTCTACAACGGTACGAAATTTTTAGATAAGCGTAGCTTTGAATGTGATGAAATTGGGTGCGCATTCATAATGTTCAAATGTAATTGATCATCAAAAAAAATTCACATTTTATAGAATTGATATTTCGTTCATTCAGTAGCTTACCCCTTCATCAAGTCATACATTCCTCTATTATCATGACTTGTTTTTGCACTTTCTACTTCTACGAATAGTTAGTATGTTAAATTTTGAAGTACCAAGTAGAAAAAAACAGCTAGTATAGAAAAATATATTAAGGGCAATAATTAAAGCTAAAGAAAAGAATTATGAACATCGGAAGAAATAAATAATAGAGTAATTTAAGTGATATATTCGTACTTGGATGAACATATCACTTAACACCAATAAGGCCTTTGCTTATATTAATACTATTACTATTAGAACACCAATAAGGCCTTTGCGTATATTAATTTAATTTATTATAAGTACCTTCGATTTATTGTATGTTAACTTCGATTCATCAGAACACAGAAAAACTGCAATAGCAGTTTAAATCTCCAGTCTGAAACACCCTAACATGATAATATTTTAAATTTGATTCATTTGCCTTGCCATTATCGGTCATGATTGTATTCACCGTTGCATTCTGTGCCTGATGAAGGACGCAGTTTACGAAAAAAAGAACAAAGGCAGGCTAAATAAATAATATTAATGAGAGATAACTTTGATCAGCAATTTTATTAAATAATTCAAAATTTAAAAAAAATGTTTTTATAAATTATGGGAGAGTAAGTATATTAAGAATGTTTAAATTAATTATTTAAATAAATAAACAAGTCTCATTAATAAACAATGTTAAGCTCTTAAAAAAAAAATGTTGAACAATAAAACAAAATAAACTGTATAATTCCTATATATGATGCTTAAAGTTAACATTTTAAATAAGATTCTTTTATGATTGTATATTTTCAACAACATTTAAGACCTTGACCGAGTGAATGGTCTTAAACAGTTATTCATACATTTCACTGAGGACATACTGACATATTTAACTAACTATAACCCTTTAGAAATAAAAATTATTTTTTTGCAATCTCTAGTTTTGATTTCAGAGTAACCAAAATAAATTTCTAATTATAGATAATATTTTAATGTTTTGTTAATAGATAAATAAATCATTAATAATTAGAGAAGAAATTCCAATGACCAAAGAATTCAAACTAAAAAGTTTTCACATGTTTCAATCGATAAACACAGCCAGATCCTACAGTGTATAACATATCGTATAATCTAACTGAGAACTAAGAAATAATATTTATACACAAGTTGCTCAAAAAATATTTTAACTAGTAATTTAATTTTTGCAGTAATTTATTTTGAAATTGAATGTAAAAAAAAATGCAATCGACGATTGTCGAACCATTTCTTGTTCATATTCTTATTGGTTGTTAAATAATAAAAATTAAAAAAAGAAAGAATTCAGAAATTCTTTATATTTAAAATTATTCATTTATTCAATATTAATTAATTAATTTCATCCAGATAAGTTATTTAAATTATTCTTTTATTACCTTTTGTACAAATTCCTGTTGCCTTTTAAATTAAAACAAGTTCTCTAAAATCTGAAGTTACATTTATTTGCATTTCTGTTTTTCAAGTATTTCCTGTTTTTAGGGCTGGTAATGACATTTGGTTATTCGTTTCATAGATCCTAAAAGGATTAATAGTTTCAATTACTAATACAAATGTTTATTTTAGTATATTTGGAAACATATATACTTGAAAAAAAAACTCCTAATCAATTTGAAATTGAAATTACATTACGAAAATTTTTTTTGATCATTTGTACTCTTTTAGTAATGTTTTATTCATCTAATCTTTTCAGGTAAACCCGTCTTTGGAGAAATGGGAGAGGCTGTCATTTCAAATCCCATACCTAATATGGCCGTTGGTTTGTGGAATGACAAAGATAACTCGATATTTCGAAAAAATTACTTTTCCAAATATCCAGGTATAAGATTTTTTTTGGCAAATTTTCAATATGTAAGTTTTTCTAAAACTTTATTTTAAAATAATTTACACAATAAAATAAAATTTAATACAGATAAAACCTTGTTCATGAATGTATAGCATCCCGAAACGTTTTGTTCATCTGCAAATTTTTATGAATAGGGTGTGTCTTGGAAGACATACTCAATAATTCATTTACATTAAAATTTTATTACACTCTTGATTATGGATAATTATTTCACATTGTTTATTCGCAAAATAAAAATGCATACGCATATAAATCTGAAACAAAATGGGTCATGAGACAGAAAAAGAAGCTTATTTGAATAGAGAAATATTCCTCAGTGAATCAGTAAGATCAAATAAAAAAAATTGCACCAAGTTGGGAACATTGTAAGACGTAAATTTCGCAGGATAAACAAAAATTCAGCTTCTAAGCAAATATCCCGAACATGAAATGATTCTCTTTCATGATGATTCATGAAAGATAATCTCTTTCATGACACAAAGATGATTTTCTTTCTGTTTTGAGTTAGAAAGAAAGAAATATTGAAATTCAGCTTCCAAAAGCTTGAAGATTATTTATCTGGATAGCTTATATATGAAACAAAAATGGAAAATGAATATAAATTAAAATATTATAATGTCAGGAGATAAAAATAATTATCATTGAAACTATAATTAAAATAATTAGGAACAAATTTGGAATAATTTAAAATTATAAACGAAATATAAGATGGGTCTAGATTTGAATTCAGCTAGTGGGAAAAAAAATAGTAAATTCCATTCAAATATTTTTCTCTTCGAATATTTAAATGAATTTCAATATCTATAGTTTTACACTAAATTTTATATGTTTGTATATTTCAATATTTATATTTTTGCATGACATATCTTTTTACCAAAAACTGATACAAAATATCAATATATTTATCCGTTGTACAAGAGTATCAGTATATATACTCCAAAATAAGAAATTGTTAATAGAGGGGTGTAGATTATCGTTTTTTAATCGATTCCCTGGAGAAATACATTTTTATGATATATTGATGTTGTAGACTATAAAAAATCGGTTGTATTGTGACAATCTATTTTATTCAATTTTTATGGGAGAAAATTTTCATGTCTCAGTAGATTCTCATTATTTTTTATTCGATTTCTATGAAAGCAATTTCTTTGCTTAGAAAATATCTTAAAGAACAAATCACAATCTTTTATCTTAGTTTAATTCTTATAATTGCATTTTTTTATATTTAGGAAAATTTGCTACGGGTGATTATGGAATAATGAATCCATTCACAAAAGGTGTCGTCATATGTTGTAGAAGGTAACAAAACAATTTTTTCCCTATAATTAAAAGAACTCGATTTAATTTTCTTCCAAAATTAACTGTATTTTGAACTACTATTTAATTTGTAAATTTCTAATATTTCAAATTTATTCTTTCTGTCTATTATAGTTCATTATATTTTTCGTCATTTGAAAAGATTTTGCGTAAAGCGCAGACGATTTCATTTTATCTAACTTATAAATTTATTTAAACGTATTTAAGCGATTAATTCAGGAAGAAATTGAAAATCGTTTGACACATATTAATGTTATCTGAATAATAATTAGTAATTCTGCAAAATGTTTGTAATTCCAATATAACCTACAAAAAATACAACGTATTAAAACTACAAACTCTCACTATTTGTACCATAAATAACAAATAGATCTCTATTGATGTGGTGCAGAGGATAGAAGTTCATATTTCTATTTAACATCTGATCGGGATTCAAAATTACGAGGATCATTTTAAAATAGCTTCAGTAGTACTTTTAAAACTTTAATATAATTAAAATAAACTAAATATCAACACACACTGCAAAGTGGATTAATCATACTAGAAATATGATGTTAATTATCGCAGTCTTTTTCAAGATTTCGGAATTTTTTTTTCCGTGCATAAAAGCAAGCAAGAAGGAAATATGAAAATATTGAATCTGGAGCTATAAAACTGGCGACTGGATCAGAATATATTAAACGGAAAAATTAAATTGCAATTAGAAATTTCTGAAAAGTTTTTTTAATGAAATTAGTTCATCTTCAAAAAATTTGCCCACGTACACCGAGATAGTCTTTTCCTCCTCAGTGTATTTGAAATCGGAAAGCAAGAAGGCGATATAACGCTACGTCCAATGGAAGATCCAACTGAACAAAGATTCAAATAACAGTGAAATCCAATGTGCAATACCACTTTACATCATAAATCACTAAATTATTAAGTCTTTTCATCCTCATTGCATTTGGAATCGGAACGAAGAAGGTGATATAACGATATGTCCAATGGAAGATCCAACGGAACAACGTTTTAAATAACTGAGATCTAATGGGCAATACCGCCTTATACCATAAGTCACTTTACAAATAATTATAATTTTCCTTTTATTAAAATTATCACCTTACTTATGGATATTGAAAACCAACGTTAGATAGATATTAGATCTAATACTATACTTATAACTAATATAAATATCCAATTGTTAGTTTTTAATCGCAAATTAAAGAGATCTAAAGCATAACCGTCTCCTCTGCTATACGAATTGAAAAAAAAAATAGCATTGAGACAGATTTTTCAAGGCGCTAAGTATAATCACTGATTATAAAATATAAAAAAATAAAACTGATAATAAACTAAACCAGAAACATATATTTTCTTATCCATTTTTTAAAGTTTTGTTTATTTTTAGTGATGAAACTCTGAAGCAACGAGGTTGTCGTTTTGGAAGTACAGATATATATAACGTTGGTAAGTATTGAAATATGGACATGACCAGTGATATTCTAAAGTTAGAAGAACTTTCTTTTACCTTTCAAATGGAACTGATTTTATTGAGCCTTTAAAAATGAATCAGATATTTCAAATTCACACGTTTTAAATGTCATGACATATTTCATCGATTCATTTTAAAAAATCGAATGAGAAAGTCATTGGAGAGCTAGTTGACCATCTGTCCTGTACACTATTTATATTTATAATTTTTCAAAAATGGCAGATATACAATTTTCACACGAGCGCACGTATTTTGTAACAAATGTGCAATAAAAAGATTGCATTTAAAACCTTCATCATTTAATGATATTCGCAACCAGTATAAGCTAAGCTTTATGTACCTCTTGAATTTAAACTTCAACAAAGGCTACAATTCTTAATGATGACATTTTGGATTTTGTAATCATTTCCAAAATAGCGATCATTCTTTCAAATAAAAAAAGTTATTTTTGAAATAAATGATTTTTTTTGTGCTAAGAAATGTATGATTGCTGGTTTTCAAAAATCTATTTTCATATTCAAGAGCACTGCTTTCTCTTTGCGATGATTCTTGTTTTATCAGTCATTTACTCATAAATATAATAAAGTAATTGACTGATTATTCCAAAGAATATGGAAGTCTTATAAGCTCTTCTAATTTACTTGCTCTTTCTAACTACTTCTTCCTGAAATGGAAATTTGATATCAATTAATATTTTTATTATTATAAATTATTCAATATACTTTTTTACTTTCTAGTGGATGCATTTCATGAAGTAGAAGACAGTCTTTGTGTTTCTCAATACAATAAAACCATGGACGAAAGAGCAGTGTTGTTCTTGAAGATGAAAGAGGGTTACAGTTTCAGTGTTGAATTAGCCAAACGAATCCGGGAAGCCATTGAACGTGAACTAACAAATCGTCATGTGCCTGATGTGATACTAGAAATTAAAGACATACCGGTACTTTTTCATTCTTTTCTACTTTAATCTTTTTTTCATTCAATCATAGTGTTAATTTGTTTTATTTTTTATTGGAAACGAAGCTTTGATTCAGGAAACAAAAATTAACTCAACAGGTTTATCTAACTTATTAATATTAATTATTTTTTGTAGATATGAAAGATACTCGTTAAAAAAATTTATTTTAAACAAAAACTTATTAATCATTTAGAAAGGGAATTTTAAGATTGAGATAATTGATTTTGATGATTTTTTTGTTAATGATATTTTAAAATTGGCATAGAATTTCGTATTGTGTTGAATATCTGAAATTCATTGAAAAATACATTTCACAAACATTCATTCAAGGTAAATGTGAAATTTTAAATTTCACATTTACTTTTCTTTCATACATCAGTTAAGAAGTGTTGAAATTTAAAAGATGAATAATAGTACGAATGAACAATTTTGTCACACTTGCAAGCGAATGAAAAATACAACTCTACTTACACAGACACTTGCATACACACATAACAAAACACTAGACCTTGCTAAGGAAATTGTAATTTTTGAGCTTATTTAAACAGTATTAGAGAAAAAAACACTAGTCTTTCTGTACCGTTAACAAAGGAAGTGAGGAAAGAAGGCTTAACATCAGGAGTTCTAAACACTATTCATCAGACTGGCCCACTAAGAATATTCAAGGCGTAAGAGGAGTGATGTGCAAATACCATGGTAGTGTATATATAGTTAATATGTTTTTTCATTTTTTTTCTAGTACAATATTAATGGAAAGAAACTGGAAACTGTCGTAAAGAAAATCATCAATGGAAAGCCTTATAATGCTGAAAACATCATCAACCCTGAATCTCTAGAGTATTTTCATAGCATCTCCGAGCTCTAAGAATTTTGACGAAAATTTTCTTTTCTGAGCGGAAGATTTTGTTTAGAAGATAGTTTTTATGTTTGTATAAGATATACATGAATGATAAATAATTCCTTGTCCCTTTATGTAAAAAACTATCCTATAAAAAATGGTATACATTTCTTGAAGGGAAATGTAAAATACATACAAATGTTAATATATATTCTCAATACTTAATAAAAATTCTACGATGTTGTTCTTTTTCCATTTTGTATTCATTCATTATAAAAAATTTGGTTTAGGAATTCCTTTTGTATTAAAAAATATTTTATCTGAAAAACCGTTGAAAAGTAACAAATTAAACAAAAATATATAAAGTAATTCATAAATTTAAATATTTATTATATAGATGATATAAGATTTCAACTAAATAAATTCAAATATCACTTAACTTGAAACTTATTTTTTTTACGAGACACTATTTAAGAGTATTTAAATTCCTTTTTCCTTTTAAAAATATGCCTTTACTTTAAGAAAGCCGTGAAATAAGGTAGGAAATTGACATGAATTTAGAAATAAATTTTATTTCTTTTGTTTAATTGACGTTTTCTTCAAAAATACTCCAATTCGCAATTAATTTGTGCATCAAATGCTTTAAAGCAATGTTATTTAATTCTTCCAGTTGGGTCTTTGTTATTAAATTTAACGCTTGTTATTTTTGTTCTTAAACTTCTTGTTAAGAGAAATTTCTTAATTTCTTCAAAAAATATTTTAAATGCCAATAATTGACGCTTTTTTACATGTACCTAAGTTTAGCTACCTGATGTAGAATCAAATAACAAATAATCAAATAATAAATAGTGAATAATGGATTAATGGTATTGGGCATTAATCAAATCACAAAAATTGGGAATGATTTACATTCTAATCTGATAATTAAAAAAAATGCAAAGAAATTTTTACTATTACATTATGCTTTTTACTATTACATTAAAAGTATAAAATAACTTTATTAAAATTTGTACGGCAAAACCAAATTATAAAACCATAAATCGTTCATAGAACATATTTTAACTGAATTCAAATTTTAATGTTATTTATGGTATCTTACAATATTTTATAAAAGTTTTGGAATTTTAGGTCTAATTTCTCTTTATCATTATTATTTTCAACGCCACTTTCTTTCCCATTTACTCCAAATTTGTGATAAAATCGATTTCCTAATTTTTAATATTCTAGTAAAAGCATGGTTTTAAAGTCTTTTTGTTTTATTGCTTATTTTCAACATTTAGTCATATATAATATGTAACTCATCACGAAAAATATCATACATCATTAATTCTTTTTCTCTAATTCATATCCAGATAACAACCCTGATATGAAATCAAAATTTTATTAAAATCACTTGACAAATTGGCTACTATGATCTGAAAATATTATATTATACTATTTGATGGTAAACACATTTGTAGACAATTCTAGTACAAAGGCAGTAAATGAAAAATCGATTTAAAAATACCATCATTGCATTGGAAGAAATTAAATATCAGTTAGAAATAACCACTGGATTTTTTTTAAAAAAATCATAATAACACAAAGCTTATTTCAAAAATATGTCCTATCTTATATGATAAATAGACACAGTGCTTGCTTTATTACATAAAACTCATCGTTTGATATATATGTTGATATATGTTGTATTAAAGATTTTCTCACTAACTAAAGAGGAAAAAAATCTTATCTTTGATTTTTCTAATCCGTGACCCAAGTTCAGATTTCTTTGATATTGAAAAGCTGATAAGACAATAGATGCTTCTTTTACTTCTAGCAATTCGAAAATTTGCTGATGAAGTTCAACAATTCAGACGGATAATTTTTAACGGTTTTCCAGGATTTTTATATGACGTAAGTAATACATGCTTCCTTTTCTCAACCTTCTGTAACATGTTTTTTATTATTCTTTTTGAGGCTTTGAAAGTTTAATCATATCTAGACACTTTTTTTTTACTCACAATTTTTTACGTTTTTCTTTCTTTATTAATTTTGTTATTTTGCTTATAAAAGTTGTGTTTTTAGAATTTTTCTGATTTTATAAAACATTTTTATGAATTTAAACCATTAATCAAATTATTTTATACTAGATTTTTTTTTTACTGTATACTCAACTATTATGTTACGAGAACAAGTGCAATAATCATAGAATTCATGTGTCTCTTTTTATGCGTAATAACATGATATCTTCCTACATATTATTACTCCAGATAATTTTTCTATCCTATTTCAAAGTAGAAAGTCGTTGTAATCGGTTTCAAATTATTATCATCTCTTATAAGTTTGTAAATTCTGAACATATTTATTTTTGTTTATTCTTCAGTAAATATTCTGGTATTTAATAAAATTCCCATAAAACCATTCAATTACCAGAATATTTACGGATATGGGGATACGACACGGCATTCTGTTCTGTAGGAATTTGAAATAAATATCTAATTTGCTATTTTCTTCCTTTATGCTTGATATAATATAATTCATGTTTCGTTTTGACATGCCAAGTGCTATGAGCATTTTAAAATATTTCAAATGTTTGTTGTTAATATGGATTCCCATTCGTCATTGTATTTATCATGTTAAGAACCTATAATTAATGCAACTACGATGTTATACTTTTATAAATTAATATTCCATTAAAATATACATTACGTGATATATCCTTTGCTTTTAGCAACTAACATGTAGCGTTTATCGTTTGCTCTATCATAAAAGTTATTTATTATTTCGTTTACAGTGCGTAATCCCACTTAGAAATATATCTTTGAAGTTCTAGAGTTATCGCTTAAAAATAATACTAAGAATTCTCTTTTTTCTTGTTAGTCTAAAGCAGCCCATTTCTTGAAATACATCTTATAGCTGTATTCAGTGGCTTTAACCACTCATTAACAACCAATTCTAGTACTTAAAAACTTGAATAACAAATAGAAAGAAATATTATGACAGAAAACAGGCAATTATTAATTTAATATTTGCTCAATTATTTTTGAATTCTAACAGCGTTATATATAGACCAAAAATCAAATCAGAGAATATTAACTATATTCACGCATACAAAATTTTTTTTGAAAGTCTCAGTATATTTATTTCATAATTTACTGAATTATTTTTCCTTGTTTGGTTTCGATTAAAAAAAATTCCTATCGGCAAGCTGGAAGGAAAAAATAGATTCCCTTTCATCTAAGTTAGGACTTGAAAACCACTTTTTAGCTCCTAACGTCCAAGATATTGCAGTTATTGGTAAATTTTAAATGCAAAAGTTGTTTGTCTTAATGAGGCGCTAATTTGGGTAATTATATTTATTTTTCTATCTTCAATATTAAGAGAGATATGGATAAATGAAAATTTCTACCCCCATTTCCCCCCTTTTGATGCTAGACAGGCATTTGCGAACTCGTAACAATATATTCCAATCCAGTTAAAATCCAAACAAAATTGACATAATTAACGTGTTTACAAGATAACATGGGCAAAGCATTACACAAATATATTTTATATACATAAATTTTTAAGCGACTTTTTAGATTCTAAGGACCATGATCGGTGAAGAATTGAAGAAATTTTCCCGAAGTCTTGTCATGAGAACCATTGTAATAGGTAGTCTTCCTATAGGAGTTTAACTGAAAGTAGATAAAAAAAAAACATAGCCCATTCACTGTGTTAACTAAATTATATTCAAGCTGTCTTTCTTAAACATTCATTTCTTTTAAAATTGAAATTGCAGGAAATCCAGTTTAAAAAAAAGCGAAGTTTCGATTGAATTTAGTTTTTCCAACTAAAAAATATAATAAAATTCTCCATTAACTATTAATATCCTTGAATCAATTCTTTACTTTAACACAAGGGTTAGAAGTACAAAAACTAAGGATTGACGCATGAAAATACATTTAAATATCCAAGATAATATTTATAAGCGAAAAGAGGTAGATAAAATACTTGAGACATGTCAATAAAATACCTAAAAGTAAAGGAGATAGCAAAATTGGATATCAAAAGCATTCTTATCAGCTAAATAAGAGTTGTTCTCGAGACAATAAAAATGTTCTCGAGACAGCAACAATAAACTAATAAAATTAATCAAGCCTAGAAAGTCAATTTAAAAAAATTATTTCAAATTAAAAGTTTAATTTAAATTATTAAATTAATAATGCAATTAAATTTAAATTATTACATTAATAATGCAATTAAATTTAAATTATTAAATTAATAATGCAATTAAATTTAAATTATTACATTAATAATGCAATTAAATTTAAATTATTAAATTAATAATGCAATTAAATTTAAATTATTAAATTAATAATGCAATTAAATTTAAATTATTAAATTAATAATGCAATTAAATTTAAATTATTAAATTAATAATGTAATTAAATTTAAATTATTACATTAATAATGCAATTAAATTTAAATTATTAAATTAATAATGTAATTAAATTTAAATTATTACATTAATAATGCAATTAAATTTAAATTATTAAATTAATAATGTAATTAAATTTAAATTATTAAATTAATAATGTAATTAAATTTAAATTATTACATTAATAATGTAATTAAATTTAAATTATTAAATTAATAATGCAATTAAATTTAAATTATTACATTAATAATGCAATTAAATTTAAATTATTAAATTAATAATGCAATTAAATTTAAATTATTACATTAATAATGCAATTAAATTTAAATTATTAAATTAATAATGCAATTAAATTTAAATTATTAAATTAATAATGTAATTAAATTTAAATTATTACATTAATAATGCAATTAAATTTAAATTATTAAATTAATAATGCAATTAAATTTAAATTATTAAATTAATAATTTAATTAATAATGGAAAAAGAAATAATTACTTTCTTAAATTCAAAATAACTTTGGAAATTGAGCAGACGACTATAATATTTTCGTAAAAAGTAAATTGCAACAAATTATCATATGATATATTTGTTTTTTATACTTTCTCGTATATGTAGTATAGAAAAAATATATAATAATCGCCAAAAATTTCGAACACGAGATTTTTGTTAAATCGCCAAGTTTTAGACCTCTCTGAGTTCGAGAAACATATTTTTAGAAGATGTCCGTCCTCTGTCTGTCTGCAACAAAGATAACTCAGAAATGCTTTGAGTTATTCGGTTGAAATTTGACATACAGTCTTTACACCGAATTTGCAGATTTCTATCAAATTTTGAGTAAAATTGGATGAGAGGAAGTTCGTCTGTCTGGCTGTTCGAACATAATTTAACAATATAACTGCAAAATGAAAAGAACTAGATACATTAAAATTGGTACAAAGATTTAACATCTTTAGTGCAGACACCTATAAAAGTTTGAGCCAAATCTAACCAGAGATTGACCGTCTGGCGGTCTGTACTTTCAAAAACATGCAAAGGCTATAGTTAAAAAACCCAAATGACTTAAATATATAAAATTTGGTTTGGAAATTTGAAACTACAAGTGAAGTTTTGTATCAAATTTTGGTTTCAATTGGTTAAAAAACGTTTCTAAAGTACAATTGTGGTTTTTGGATACTATTAACAGCATTTCAGGGATTAATCGCCAAACATCTCGCCAAAGATGACACGATAGTGTCAATAAAACTGCTAAATTCACGGCAAAAAATATTTCGTAACTATTGTATGCCAATGCCATGAAAGGTACTTTCAAACACATTTATGAGAGAGTGTGCGAGAAAGTTTTAGGGAGACCACTCCTGCTGGTTTTACTAACTACAATAGATTCAAAGATAAATTAGACGGATACTTTAAAAAGAATGCCATTATTCTCTAAATTCACAATAGTGAAATAAATGCCAAAGTCTCAGCAAGCCTGTTGCTTACATTATTGCACTCAGGCTTATTAAAAAAAGAAATTTACGAACCGAGAAAAAAATAGCAGAAAGTTCCGAAATAATGATATAAATTATTTCCAACATAATTTAAAGCATAAAAAATATTAATTTGGTGCTAACTATTACGTATTAATAATAAACTGTAATATTAACCGCGTAACTCCGTGCTCAATATCATAAATAACAAATAATAGAATTTGGTGGAGAATTTAAAGTAAAATAATATAAAATTTAGAATTCCATAGAATATAATTTTATATGTAGCATAAATAATTTCAGTTTAAAAGTAACACAGTTTGTCCAAACACCAATATAATTAGAAAACTTAATACAAAATTAATAAGAAAGTAGAAGATATACCCTTCACTCAATAAGTTTGTTACACTCATGCCCATAAATGAAGAATAATGCAAGTTCAGGAAAAGAAAGAGTCAGAAGCGAAAAAAATGTGACTTATTAGTAAAGCCTATTTATTAAACAAAAGGTAAAGAGCAAAAAAGATGCTATATGTTTGATATCATTAATAACAATTGCGATTTTTTGCTGCCTGGAGCAAATTCAAAAACACTATTCACAAAAATTAATACTACATGGTTGGTATGGTGGTTAATACATAGTATGTCTCCCAGACGATGCAATACAATCCGTACAATGCCTAGGCATACTGAGTATCAAATTATCGATCTGATCTTGGGGAATATTACACCACTCATCAAGCAATTCTTTCCGAAGTTCCAGGTGACATGTAGGAGGTGGTTGACGGGCTGCAACTCGTCGGCCAAGCATGTCCCACACATGCTCTACTAGTGAATGCTGCCTGGTGAGAATGCTGGCCAGTCAATGCGGGTGATATCCTCCGATCGAAGGCATTCGTTTACGATGTTTGCACGGTGAGGGCGGGCGTTGTCATCCATAAACACGAATTCTGTGTCCATGGTGCCCCGAAACAAACATACATGTTGTTCCAATATGACGTCTCTATAGATTTGGCCTGTCATGGTTCCAATTTGAACATGCAGGTCAGTTCTGGAACCCAGAATAACTCCTTCCCAAACGAGCAATCCTGCACCACCGTAACGGTGTCGTTCAATGATGTTCTTTTGGTGGTAACGGGTACATGTCACTCTCCATATGAAGGTTCGGCGAGAATCAGAATGCAAGAAAACATCACGCAAGCCCGATGTTGCTGTGTCCACAATACATGCTCTCTACTCCAGGCTGATCGCAGGCAACAGTGAGTTGTAGTAAGTGGAACACAACTGACAGGCCTACGAGTATATAGATTAATCTGCCCTAAGCGTCTGTACACGATCTGCCTTGAAACTGTCATACCAGTGGCTGAAGAGAGCTGACGAGACAGGTCTGATGCTGTGCTCGGTCTGCTTCTTTTGGCAGTAACTGCCAAATAGAGGTCCTCATTCGGCGTTGTAACTCGGGGGCGATCTGTGATCTAACGTCTACTACATCACCATCATCTTGGAATCGTTGCCAAAGCCTGGAGATGACACTCTGAGCGATTCCAAGTTCCTCGGATACTTCCAGCTAGGTACGCCCACATTCCAGACGGCCGATAATTCTACCGCGTAAAAAATCCTCCAAATGCGTCCTTTGTGTCATAACTATTGCATTGAAAGGCTTATAAAGCGCTTGCGGACATTTTACTTCTCTGCCTGTATTCCTTATACATCACTCTCTTACACTCTCGTCATTGCAACGTATCATCGGTGTCATTTGGTGACTTCCTGCAATTTGCATACGATTTCTGAAGATGTGTGTAGTCATTTTATAGGTGATATATGTATTTTAGAGTTCGATTTCCGTGTGACTCTGAATTATCCTTAATTTATGGACATGAGTTTATATAACAGAAGTGTAGCTAGCCTTCTTAATTTTTATAAGCATGATAAATTATCCATGTTATTTGTTCATTCCTTTGCCAAAGCTAAAAAATGTCATTTTTAATTAAAAATCATTTAAATTAAAATTGAGATGGCCTGGTAGTAAAGTCTCAGCTGCAAAACTGGAGGTTCCTAGGCTCTGAATCCGTTTCCGTTAAGGAATCGCCAAGTTAGCAGATCCGATGCCCACCAAATCTACTGAGTTAAATGAGCACAAACTGGCCCGGCATCGAAGTCAGGAGAGGAGAAGTATGCAGCCAATTGTTGTATTTGTCTCCCGTCTGCAGTTCAAAATTATTAGGCCCGTTACAATAAAAAATTTGGTGTTGCTTCAACGTGCTCAGTAGATATAAGTGAACTGAATTACGTTTGCGGTAAGAGGCCAAAGTAAGAAATCTCAAATTATCTTTTGTACAGATCACAGTAGTCTTCCTTCACCAAAAATTTGTCTACTGAGCTAAATAAACACAAACTGGCCCGGCATCGAAGTCAGGAGAGGAGAAGTATACAGCCAATTGTTGTATTTGTCTCCCGTCTGCAGTTCAAAATTATTAGGCCCGTTAGAATAAAAAATTTGGTGTTGCTTCAACGTGTTCAGTAGATATAAGTGAACTGAATTACGTTTGCGGTAAGAGGCCAAAGTAAGAAATCTCAAATTATCTTTGTTTGTTTGTTTCTTATGGCACTTGCCATTGACAAGCCCACTGTTACGAAGACAGCGATTTAATCCTGAGGGGAACGTCTCTTATTTTTTATAGCAGCGCCAACTAGGGCCAAGAGTACGACTTTGCCACTCACGCATCACTCATTCGCTTGCACAACCCCTTTTTACAGGAGGGCACATTCACACATCTCACAGATAGAACAACAGAAGAACAACCATGCCCAAACCGGGACTCGAACCCGGGACGCCCAGATCACGGGGAAGACGCGCTACCCCTATGCCAGGACGCCGGCCAAATTATCTTTTGTACAGATCACAGTAGTCTTCCTTCACCAAAAATTTAGTGAATAGTCAAGAAATAATTCAGTGTGATTGAGGAGTGCAATTAATGATAGAAAGCAAAAAGGGGAACAGATCAGCTCCACTTTAATCTCTGTGTTGTCAATTTGATATCCTCTCGATATTTTCATAGTAATGATTTTCTCAAGACTATCACCCTTTATATCTCATCAAGATTTTAGATTTTAATTGAAAATTTGACTGATTTCGTCAGGTGGTGAGTTAATTGTCTGTTTGTCAATTCATGTGTATGTGAAAGTGATGATTAAAAAATCCAGTAAAGCGATTATTCTAATTTTATAACATAATATTTATACTGATATCATAAAAAACCCTGGGGAAGAGTATGCGATGCTTCCAAAAGAGGATGAGATGCTTCCTATATGGTGGTTGGATCTCGCTACCCGGGAGGGTACACAAAAAGGTGGGGAATCTGGGTCCTTCCATGGATGACGGGACGTACTTCCTTCGGGAAGGGTTGTACCATGGCCGGTGATGGCCCTTAGAACTCAACCACAGTTCCAGTCATTGTTGCTGTAGCGGCGGTCCGGTCATTCAGTTTTCTTTATCTTTGTGCCTTCGGGCGGGTCGGAGAGTCAGGATATGACTTACTAATAGCATAAAGAAATGTCAAATTTTAGGCTCGAATGAATTAATAGGAAACTGCAACAAAGGATATTTGATTATCTTCATTGTGAGACGAGGTGAAACACAGAACGCACCGTATTATCAAATTTCTGAAAAAAAAATTGGGGTTGCACTATGATGTTTATTAAAATACCTTCAATTCCGAAGTATTTCTAAAATCTTGAATTCTTTTTTTCAACTGTGATTCGTTATACTATTAAATCAAGAAATATATAAATTAAAATATTCTCTCTCTCTCTCTCTTTTTGTAATTCAAATTTTGTTAAATTGATTTGAAAGCAACTGAAATTTATTCTCCGTCGTAATCTGTTAAAATCTGTTCGGGCATATTTAGATAGCAAGAATAATACCAGAATATACAAGAATAAGCCAGTAACTCCTCTGCAAACTTTCACACCGTAACAGCAAAGGATGTCTGATCCTTGACTATAAATTTAGAGAGTACTAGGTCATATATATGATGAATTTTTCCAGTGGAATCAGTTCCGATTCTGATAACCTCCAGTTTCGAAGCCGAGACCTTATCAATGCGACCCCTTTTTTCTTACTTACTTCTTATGAAGTATCATTAATCATATTTATTTTTCATAATGCTAATCTTATGACAACACGAATCTCTTCTCTCTTTTGTTCTTATCAACAACTAGAGACTGGGTGATTATAGATAGCGACACTAAGACAGGGATTTTCTAATTATTTAATATGGAATATCAAGCGTAATATCCCTTGGATATTATTGTCTTGAATAAAATTGAATAATTTCTTTGTTATTCTATGAATTTTAAATCTCTTTCCGAACTACGGCGGTTGTGAAGTCCTTGAACCGTCGATCTCTTGCTTCTTCTATTCATACAAAATCTATTTTTTAATTTTATGATGAATGCTTCATTTTTTTCCATGTAATAATTGTAATATTGAGCCTATCTCATTTTTTATTTTTAGGAAAAATGAACGTCAAAAATTTCTCAGAAGTTCCTGTGATGTGGCAGCCGGATCCAGGCAATGGAAAAATAATGCAGAAATTTAAAAATATAATCAAAGAAAAATATCACGTAAAAATTGGTAAAAAAATTGCTTTATTTTTATTTGCGGTAAACAGACGTGTATATAATTAAATCTCAAACAGTATTGTGCTATACGAAATTAAATTGCATTTTGTAGTGTTAACAGGAAAGATTACATTTCGAAATAAAAATATTTGTCAAAAAGCTTTAAAATCTTAAGCTTACTTGAGTTAAAGTGTAATTTCAAGTGAAGATATCTAACATTAAAATTCCCATTTTCATAAAAGAAAAAAAATATTGTTTCATATATTTTTATATATTTAAAGACTTTTATTTGATCTTATACTTAATCCAAATCTTATTGATTGTTTCTTCATTTTATTTGCTTGCTTTCATAGGTTTTATTGTTATTTATTTATTGGCATTTGCCTTGAACATTTTGTATTAGATTTATGGTTACCTAGATGAAATTCTAATTTCTAGCATAAATATTGAGTAACACAAAAAAAAGTAAAAATCATTTTTTAATCTTTTGTTTCTGGACAAAATTAATTCAAACACAACAATTGCAATCGTTAGAAGAAATGACAGTTAAATGAGGGCCTCTAAATAGATATTGTCTGCAAAAAAGGCTAAAAAAATTCTTTAATATTTTTCCCTGAAAATCGTCTTCCATAATAAGTAATATTTATAACGTGATATAAATGAATGAAATATAATTTGTATAGTTCATTCATCAGTATATTTCATATTACAACATAGTTTAAACAAAATCCATTCATGCAGTATAAAAATTTATTTCCTTAAAATTTATAGACAACTACTGGGAGTTTCATCAGTGGTCAATCAATCACATTCAGGAGTTATGGGCTGAATTGTGGGACTATTCCGGAATAATATACTCGAAAAAATTCAACAAGGTTTGTTTCTAAAGCTATTTGTTTTATTTCAAAATAATACGTACAATCTGCTTATATATTTCTTTTTAAAAAATGTTGCTAATTATGTTTATTCGATTTTAAAAATGATTATTATGAAACATAAATCAAATTATTTTAATATAAAATCATAAAATGTTGGTATCGAAAAAATGTTGGTATCATCGTAAAATTCGTATTTGATTTTTTAATAGTAAATTATTATTTTATTTATTTATTTTTTATTTATTTATTTTGCAGGTGGTGGATCTTAATATTCCTCTCGAAGATTCGCCATCTTGGTTCGAAGGGGCAGCTGCAAATCTTGCTGAAAATTTACTTAAATACAGAGATGATAAAATAGCATTTGTGCTTGCGGGTAACTGATTTTGATCGGATATTAATGGAAATTTTCGCATTTTTTTTTTCTTATAAATATTTAAAATTTTTCAAGTTAACTTAGCTGGGAAGTAGAAAGAGGGGGTAAGATGTTTAAAAAACATAAAATTTGATTCAGGAAGAAATGATTTCAGATTCAGATTTATTCAAATGTTGCATACATGTAATTGTGAAAACAAA
This sequence comes from Argiope bruennichi, assembly GCF_947563725.1. NCBI lineage: Eukaryota > Metazoa > Arthropoda > Arachnida > Araneae > Araneidae > Argiope > Argiope bruennichi. The sequence continues at coordinate 29,489,752 of NC_079160.1, forward strand.
AAATGTAGCTAATTACACTAAACTTCCTGAACAAATTGTGGGGTTTAATAGACCAATTACATTGTATCAAACTCATAAATATGTTCAAACACTAAATACAAAATTCAATAGATTGATTTTCTTTTTAAATATTACATATTCAAAATTCTTTCTAGGTGAAGATAAAGAAACTGAACACCTGACGCGTGCTCAATTATATGAGGAATCGAAATTATATGCTGCTGCTTTCCGAAAATTTGGTTTGAAGAAAGGAGATGTCGTTGTGTGTAAGCTATATAAACTTTGTTTATTTTTATTATTTTATTTTCAGTTTACTTTAATACTTTCATTTTATTTTTACTTAATGTTTTTACTTTGTTTGGTTTTATTATTTAACTTTTATTTACTTAATTATTTTATGTTTAATAATTACATAATTATTTTACTTTTATTAATTACTTCCTATTTAATAATTGCTTCATTATTTTATATTTATTAATTACCTTTTATTTCATAATTATTTAATTATTAATTACCTTTTATTTCATAATTATTTAATTATTATTAATTACTTTTATTTCATAATTATTTAATTATTATTAATTACCTTTTATTTAATAATTACTTAATTATCTTTACTTAATTTCCATCAATTTATTTTTACTTAGAAAATATTACCTTAGTTAGATTTATCTGAAGAAACCAAAGGCAAAAGGCTATTGTTTCTAAATATTACAAAAAAGGTAATCAATTACTACAATAATAAAAAAAGTTTCTAGAAACTGGATTTTTAGCTTTTATTTTCAGGTTTAATGTCTAGTTTAAACAAAGCAAATGATCTTTAAAATAGTCAAGAAATCGGATTTATTAAAAATTTATTAAATGTTACTTATCCATTTTATTTATTTTTAAAATGCCTTTTAAAAGACAATGTGGACTATTAAAAAACTTATTAGGTTTAAATGTTGTCTCCTCGTCTATTTTTTTGAAGAATAAAGTACAGTATTTTAAAGGTTTATTTAAATTTCAATATAGACTCAACATCTTTGAAACATTTATTTTTACTACTATACTGATTTTTTTTTCGCAGGTCAAATGTCCAACAGAAAAGAAGCCATTATTGCCATGATTGCTGTGGTCAGTATTGGGGCCATCTGGACAGGTGCTTTACCCCTTTTAGGAGCTAAGGTTAGATCTCAACGTATGTTTGGTTTGTTTAAAATCTAAGGAAGATATTACGCATGTAATATTAAAATTTATTTCAGGTATTCAATGGCGATTATGTCAAAAATTATTCTTATTTATTTCTTTTGAAAAATTGTGTTTTTGTGATGCATTTTGATATTCTGCTGATTGAATTATATGAATTTTCTTTATAAAAAAGAAATATTCAGATAAAAATTCCTCTTTCAATACTTGTTATCTTATTATCTACATTAGAACTAACAAAGTTAAAAAAAATGTTACTTCATTCCCTAATCGTGTTATTGATAGTTTGTAAAACATTTTAATGACTAAAAACTAATGACAGAAGGTCTATAACTTGTCTAATAAAATGAAATAAAAATTTTAGCAATTTGATCAGATTTAGATGCTAAAGAACGTTTGAGTGAAAAGTTTTTTAGTTAAAAATGTTGGTATGTCAAAAATATTTTACTAATATGATCCACAAAACCAGAGAAACTGATAAAAATTTAGTCTCTGTTATTTATCAGATAATACCAACTGTCTAAAACAATATAAAACTTAATTCATTTTTTTCAACTATTCTAGCTATTCGATATTCTGTCTCGAACGCCATAAAAAGTTTTTTATTTACTGCATCTTTCTAGTTAGTAGTATACGACAATCTCAAATTTTTTAGAGATTATCTATTGTATCACAATTAAAATAGACATGCTGTTAAAAAATTTTAAATCTTCACTTACTTATTATGTAGCTTATCAAAATTAGCTGAAGCAGGTATCAGTTTCTCGAAATTAAAATCTTGCAAGAAAGAAACTTTCAAAACACACACACACAAAATAGACCAATGAGTAATGTGATGACATTATATATTGTGCTAAAAATCGTGCAAATTTACTCATCCAAAGCAAATTTTTTATAGTTGAAAAACGAATTTATTTTATAATTAAAACTTTTTAACATATTTTTATTTAATTTCGATTGGGCTAATAATTATGGTTACCAATGAAAATATAGCATTTTAATATTATTGAACTTTAATTATCAATTAATTATTTGATTTTATTTCGCTGCGACTGAGTACAAGAAGCATCTGGTTTCGAATTTTTAAAAAAATGGTTCCTTTTACAGTATAATAATGAAGTATGAAATTATTATCTGCTTTTCTAACTTCAATAAGTAAAGTTTGAAAATAATATTTTTATTAGAGTACTAAAATGTATAAAATAGATATTTTATCGAAAATTTGGACATCATTGGAAAAATATAAAAACATGAGCTTCTGAAAACAATATGAATAATCAGGGAAACAATTTGACCAATATAAAATAAATTAACAATGAATTTTAGAAGAAAGAATTATTATTTTATGCTAATTAATTATATACTGTGAATTAACACTTTTTCAATTTTTTTTTGATCTACTAATTTTTTTTGATAAAAATGTCTGCATAATACACTAATAATTATTTGTAATAAAATTATTTTCAATAAAAACATTATTCTCAATGAAAATGATATCTTTAAATAAAAAAAATCATTATTTTCAATAAAAGCGTTATTTTTAATAAAAACATTATTCTCAATAAAAATGACATCTTTAAATAAAAAAAATCATTATTTTCAATAAAAGCGTTATTTTCAATAAAAACATTATTCTCAATAAAAATGACATCTTTAAATAAAAAAATCATTATTTTCAATAAAAGCGTTATTTTCAATAAAAACATTATTCTCAATGAAAATGATATCTTTAAATAAAAAAATCATTATTTTCAATAAAAGCGTTATTTTCAATAAAAACATTATTCTCAATGAAAATGATATCTTTAAATAAAAAAATCATTATTTTCAATAAAAGCGTTATTTTTAATAAAAACATTATTCTCAATAAAAACACTAATTTTTTTATCAAAGAGTTATTATAAAAACGTTAATTTAATAAAAATATTTTTCTCAATAAAAGAATTTTCAATAAAAAAATTTATTTTTAATAAAAGCATGATTTTCAATAAAAACGTTATTTTTATTAAATCATTTTCAATAAAATGTATTATTTTTACTCTTACCAAAATATGTTTTTGCTTTGTTTTCTAGGCTGTCCTCAACAGATTCAAGCAAGTTGAGCCTAAGATTTACTTAACAATAGATTCCATTCCCCATGAGCGGAAGCGTATCGACATGCTGCCAAAAATCAAAGAAATCACTGAAGGTATACTTAGAATTACACATTATTTCATTAGAAAAATTTACTTTTCTAAAGATTAGATACTAAAATAACTAATTATAACTTCGACTGCAAAGATAACTATTTTTATATCAAGTTAAAAATCAAATTTTGATGGTAAAATCTACTTTAAAATTTATATTTCATGAAATAAAACGTTCTTTATTTAGGTTTGCCGACACTGACCAAAGTTATAATAGTACCCTCCAAAGAAGATTCGCATTCTAAAAATATTAGTGACATTAAAAACAGGTATTTTCAATTCAATATTTACAGTTTTAAATAGCATTGATGATTCATATTAAGTGCGCATTTATCTTACTCAGAAAAAAAACTGAGTTATTAATTACTATGAAATTGATTTAATTACTCAGAGAAGAAGTTATACAAATGTATTCATAAACAATGTAGTTAAAGATTCGAAAGCACAAGTTTATTTACACATAACATTGCTATTAAAATATGAAAGGAAGTAAATTGGTATTATTTACCACAAAAATAATCGCAAACATTATTTTTAAAATTAACACTTTCTGATTGCATTTGCTAAAATATCAATGAGCTGATAATCTTACAGAATTATTTTGATCCATTTATCATATTTTTCTGAAAGAAAAAAAAAAGCAAGAGAGTTTAAAACTTGTAAATAATGTCATATCTCCTGTAGTTTATTTTTAATCAAAATTCATGTTTCTGAGCATAAACTATTTAGAACTTGTTTGGGGTTTTGAAATTTGTTTTATTTCTCACTTTCTATTTTTATAGTTTTGAAATTTTGTGCACATATGCGATTTTTAATGATAATATATCGTTTATATCTTTTTTAAAAATATCATTGATTTAACTGAATAAGCACGGCATCGCTGGATTATGAATTTGAGAATAATTTGATTTTGAAATTTCATAATATTTGGAATAATGATTCATAAAATAAAAAATAAATAGTAAAAAGGATTTTTCAAAAATTCTGCTTTTTAGTACGTTTGATAAAGAGTGTTTTAAAAATTACTTTTAATAAATAATTTTATTTCGATTCTAAATTTGGTTTCCATAGATTATTCTCAGCTGCATGTCATTTCTTATAATTCTATCAATATAATTGAATTAACTGAATAAGCACAACATCGCTGGATTAAGAATCTGAGAAAAATTTGATTTTGAAATTACATAATATTTGGAATAATGATTCATAAAATAAAAATTAAATAGTAAAAAGGATTTTTTAAAAATTCTGCTTTTTAGTACGTTTGATAAAGAGTGTTTTAAAAATTACTTTTAATAAATCCTTTTATTTCGATTCTAAATTTGATTTTCATAGATTATTCTCAGCTGCGTGTCATTTTTTTATTCTATCAATGTTATTGAATTAACTGAATAAGCACAGCATCGCTAGATTATGAATTTGAGAAAAATTTGATTTTGAAATTTCATAATATTTGGAATAAAGATTAATAAAATAAAAAATAAGAAATAAAAAAGAATTTAAAATTCAGCTTTTTAGTACGCTTGATAAAGAATGATTTAAAAATTACTTTAAATAAATCCTTTTATTTTGATTCTAAGTTTGGTTTCATAGGTTATTCTCAGCTGCGTGTCATTTTTTTTTATTCTATCAATATTTTTGTAATGGCGGATTATTTGACTTTTGATCATATAGATTAATCCTTTTGTCGCTTAAATACTTGTCATAGACAACAGTTCTTAATGTCGTAGGATTAAAAATTTATAATTGAATTATTATACTTGTCATAGACACAAAGAAGTAAAGATTTTAAAATGAACCCATTGAAACGGGCTCTTCTTATTTTTACATCAATAAAATTTTATCAGAAGATGTTTGATATATGGAGCGTTGCTGCTCTTCTAAAGCAAGAGAACTTTCCCCAATGGTTTCATTCCGATCGTAGTCACTGCATCTTCAAGTATGGATGATTCAATGCCCTTATTAGTCTTATTATTAAATACATCGTTTATTGGGAAGAATTCTCCTGTTTAAGAGAATCTAGCATTGTTCCAGCAGCGTGCATTTAATAATTTCAGTACAGCCAGTTAGAATCCAATATTGTTAAATGACATGTATAACGAGTTCATAGAAATAACTGAAAATAATTTTGGATAAAAAGTAACTGTTACTTTTTGTTGTTTCAAAAACTAAGAAGATGTTATATATCGTATAACCGCAAACGACTACGTGTCACAAATTTATCAACATGAGGTCAGACCGAAGTTCCAACTTTGCATTCCAAGAACTAAATTTGACAGTACAGCAAAAATTACCTTTTTAGTAATTTTAATTACTTCTTTTTCACTTTAGTTTAGTTTAGTTATATTAACGTCCCGTTTTAAAGCAACACTAGGGCTATTTTGGGACGGACCTCGTAATTTTGAACCGCGGTCAGATGACGAGGACGACACCTGAGCTGGCAACCCCCTCTCCACACAACACCAGCGGGAGGGCGTTTGGTCATGACGGATTTAACGTGCAACAGACCCCTTTACACAACGGTTCTTCGGTGGAATCGGGTCACGAACCTGAAATCCTTCGATTCCAAAGTCGAGATCTTACTACCAGGCCACCGTGGCCCTTACTTCTTTTTCACATAGGGAGAACTGATTGAGTAAATTAGTTATTTTTTTTAAACTAAGTAAAATATCTACTAGAATATCCGTGAATTCAAATATTCAACTATGCTTAGGTATTGCTATTACAGAAAATCTATAAATTTCTGAAAAAGCAATATTCTACAAAAAATATAATCAGAGAAATCATATTTTTTTGAATTTATTGAATAATGGTTTTCTTTCAGTTGCTTTTTAGACGAATTTTTGCAGCTTGGCACAGAAAAAGATGGTTCTGTTCCCCCCATGAAATTTGAACAAGTAGATTTCACTCATCCAGTATTTATTATTTACACATCTGGAACAACTGGACTGCCAAAAGCAATTGTGCATGGAACTGGGGTGAGAATTCATTTGTAATAACATATTTATTACGAAAATAAAATCTAGTTATTTTTTATTGCTTCAAATTAGTAATATGCCACAGAAAAAATATGATATTCGAAATTCTGAAATTCAGATGAAGTTTCTGTAATACAGAGTGTTTATAAATTAATATCCCAACTTTTAGGGGATTTTTAACCTTTATATACAACTTCATTGTTCACCAAAAATTACAAAGAACAGTTGGTTTTAAGTTCAATATAGTTATAAATATTCATTTTGAGCTTCTGTAAAAATACAAAGGATATCAAGGCTATACAATAACTCATTCCATACTGTTACAAAAAAATTTTCTACTATAAATACCGCCAATAAATCGTAATGACGCAGCACATTTAATTTCTATAGTTCAGTAGCTTGCTTGCTGTCTAGTCCTCTAGTCTTTTTACTCGTCTGCGACTTCGACCACTCTTACACACACAACTTCTGACGATCCACACAACTTCACTGCAGTTTCAGAGTGCCCGTCTTTTATAGTTCCGGGAGGCGGGGCTAGAATCTTCCAGACCAATCAGGGCGTATCTGAGTGTATCTTGGTTCCTACTGGATAGATCGTGAAACTTCTCGAATTTTCCAGTATGATCCATTTTGTCGCCAAATTTCTCGCCAAGCCACCAAATGCTCGCCAAATTTGTCGCCAAGCTCTGAGGTTATTGACGCAGCACCCGCTCAGCATGCACAGGACAGATCTTACAACTTTTTTCCCACGATGACACTATTCATGCCGGGTAGCAAAATTACAGATTTGTAACAATAATTTTTCAGCATCTCTTACTTGATGCTTTAAAAAAACCTACATATATGCATGTCGTAAATTCTTCAACGTCAGTTTGCAGTGGTGAAACTAATATCTTCTATTTGATGTGGACCCAGAAAAAAAAATCAAGTATCGCCATACACGCATATCTGCATCATTTCAAAACTTCACACCAGTTGTACAGAAAAAAATTGTGGGATGAATTATCATACACCGCTTCGAAATGTTTCGTATTTCTCATATATAATATAGATAGGCTCATATAGAATATAGATAAGCTCATATAGAATATAGATAGGCTCATATAGAATATAGATAGGCTCATATAGAATATAGATAGGCTCATATAGAATATAGATAGGCTCATATAGAATATAGATAAGCTCATATAGAATATAGATAAGCTCATATAGAATAACTCTATTGAATTTAAACTTTTAACTATCATTCTTTTTTATTTCGGTTGAACAACAATGCATTTTTTAACAGACTTTCAAAATTGTAGCATTCATTTATAAACACCCTGCATAATTCAGAAGTAGTTTATTCCCTTCTACTTTCTCGTGTATGTACTAAATACTTTACGTTTTGAGTTTAACTTCATTTTATAAATAAGTAAAACAAATATGCGTTATCAATGTCAACGACCCGAAACACAATTTAGCACACATACATACAATTTTCATGCCAAAATCATAGATTAAATACCTTGTGTTATCATGTTTGCCGTCATATTAATAGACAGTCGGACGGATAAGAGGGATTTGATTCAAAATTTAATATCCGTCTACATTTATGGTGAGAAAAACTACCTGCCAAATTTCGTCCATCAAGCGTGTTGATTTTTTAGTTTAGTTATATTAATGTCCCGTTTGAAGCAACACTAGGGCTATTTTGGGACGGACCTCATAATTTTGAACCCTGGTCAGATGACGAGGACGACACCTGAGCTGGCACCCCCCTCTCCACGCCACACCACACCACACCAGCGGGAGGACGTTTGGTCATGATGGATTTAACGTGCAACAGACCCCCTTACACGACGATTCTTCGGTGGAATCGGGTCTCGAACCTGAAACCCTCCGGTTCTTAAGCCTAGACTTACCACCAGGCCACCGCGGCATCAAGCGTGTTGACTTTTTACGTTATCGTATTCAAATGCGCATGATATAAGAAACAGGTGAATCTCACGGAAATGATTTCTTCAAGAACTTGATAGAAGTCTGTTTGTGTGTTTTGTTCTGTGTATCGTTTACTTGTTTTTATGTGTTGTGTGTATGCCTCTTTTCATTTCAAACATTTTTGTAGTTTTACTTTTCATTTAAAAAAAGAAATCCACCTTCATCGATCCGAAAAATGTAATGTGATAACATTTTATTAGTTCCTTTCATTTTTAAATTACCGTGGTCATCGATAATTTTTCGAAAATTCAGAAAATTATTACACTTAAAATCCTTACAATTTTATGGTCAAAATTCTTACTACTTTAATACTTTCTATTTCTTTCATAGTTGGTTCCACCATCGGAAAGAATATTTTACAGTCATCTGTATTGGACGGAGTCCGTGTGTCGCGTCGGAGGTCCCGGAGCTTGGCGACAAACTTGGCGACCATTTGGCGACTTGGCGATGAATTTGGTGACTTTGGCGCCAAAATTGATTATACCTGAAACATCGAGAATTTTCCCGATCCGTCCAGCAGGAACCGAGATACGCCTCGAACGTTCCTGATTGGTTGAGAGGCTTCTAGCCTCGCCCCCTGAGACCTATAAAAGGAGGCGGCTGCGGCTGCCAGGGTCATCGTAGTCGGAAGCGACGATAAAGAACTGGCCTTCCAGATATAAGTGGAGCAGCGATGGAGTGAAGCTAGTGCTGAACTAAGCTGTGTGCTACTGTCTGCAGTAGAGTCTGTTGTATGCTGCTGTTTATGCTGTTTTGTATGTTGCTGTGTATGCTGTTGTATGCTGCACGTCTCTGCTGAAGATAATCGTCTTCTGTGCTGTATATAGTTGTCGTCTTTGTGCTGTCCTGTGTGTCTTCGTGTAAATAAACGTCGTTGTTTTATTTTCTACTGCCGCCTGGTGATTGAGCGTTCTTCACACCATATAACCCCCACTATCCAAACGAACCCCGGAAATTTCGGAACAATATATATATATATATATATATATATACGAAAATTATTCATTTGCTAGAAAAAAATAAATTACATAGATTTAAGAGTTCTATAATACGATTTATGCTCCATTTATCGTTTTTATTTAATAGTAATTAGTAATGATTTATGATTTATTATAACTCGATACTTATAAATAACATATATTTAAAGCAATTTCTTCTATAAATCCAATGAATCTGCACAGATTAAATGAACAAAACGCCTCTGTAATTCGAGAATAATTCATTTGTTAGAAAAAATTATTCACAAAAATTTAATAATTCTATAGCAGGATGTCTGCTTTATTTATCATTTTAAAATAAATATAATACCTTTAACAGAATATAATACGATGAATATAAATAACGTATTTAAGTTAATTATTTACTTTTGTAAGAATCTAACTCTTATGTCTTCATTCCAGTTCATTTTGGCAATATTTAGAGATTTCTCGATGCACTTGGACGGTGGGGAGGATAGTGTCTGGTTTTCTTCTTCCCCTGTAAGTAAACAATGAAATGGAAGCAATAATATTTCAAATAATATCTCTAAAAAATGCAACATTTGAAAAGTTTGAGAAGTTTATTGGAGAAACTAGGGAAAGTTAATAATAATAATTCATTTAACATTTCTCTACTCTTTTAATTTTTAACATTATAAATGGATTTGATTTTAAAATATGTGCACTATACTAAATGGACATCTGGTTTGAGAGTAAAGTAAATATATATCATGATATCACTTAGGGTGATGTCTAAAATAAAGATAGGAATACATGGTTCATTTTTAAATGAACTTTCAAACAATTTCTTTAATAAGAAACGACTAATAAAACGATTACCGATAATGTATCAAAAATCAAAATGAAATATTGTTAACGTAATCTCATCTAAATAATCTAAATTATATGAGTTGGCATAGTGGGAATATGATTATTCCAACCTTAAACCTCCCTTCAGTATGCTACGCTCATGCAACGGAAGTGCAGTAAATATTAAAATGTGCGTTTATAAACTTTGTCTTAAGTTTTAATGACTTGACTTTTTCTGTAAAAAATTAAACCACTTAAAGTGATGTTCATTACAACATAAAAAAATTATCACTTCAACCATATTAAAATCTAAGCAATATTTTAACTCATCATGCATTTTCGAGTAAAATTCAAATTCATAGAAAAATGAAATTTGCATTAGAGTTCTTACATAAACATTCACCTAAACGCCATTCCAATGTATTTATTGAATGGAGTCGACAAATGCTAAATATAGTTGTCACACAAATTACTGTATCGCAGTTTCAGAAAATCATCTGGGGTTTAATCTCAAAAATTTCTGTTGTTATTTTAAATCTATCGAGCTGATGATGATAATCCTTGTCATTTTTAATAATAAATTTTTTGTAACTCTTTTAGAATATACTTTTGCCTATTTTCATGCTAAATTCATATAGCTCGTAAGAATAAAAGAAATCTCTCTAAAAACTTAAAAATTTGACTCTATAGTTGAGAGATTGACTCAGAAAGCTCTTTTTCACTTAATTATTAAAACACGTTTATTATTCAATTTTTTAATATGAAACTCACTCTAGAATTACTACAAAAATCTAGGCGAAGAGTTACTAAAACAAATCAAACTAGAATCATGCCATTAACTATCTCTTGATTGTGAGATGACCATTCGGCCATGGAGAGTCGACTGTCTGTTTTCAATATGGCAATATCATTTATTTCTACACATTATAATTTTATCCCAATGCTTTGTTTAAAAATAGAATAGGTAGTTATTAAGAATTTGTTAGGACTTATACAGTTACCTTTATTGGTTAAGTAGAGCAAAGTCGTAGTATTGTTAAGTTGCTGTTAACGAAAAAGCAGTCTGGTAAAATTGAAATTAATAATTATATAAAAATTTAAAATTTTCTTAATAATGAGAGAGTTCACTAAAAATTACCGATGTATGATTTACTATTTTAATTTGCTTTCTTCGTTCTAGGTTGGCTGGGTATCGTGGAATTGCTATGCCTGTCTTCTATTCTTTGGTGCAAGAATTGTTCTTTTCGAAGGATCAGCTTTTTTCTTAAGTCCAACACATTTTTGGGATTTGATAGACGAACACAAAATGACACACCTGTTCATTCCAACCAGTGTTCTCGACGAATATCAAAAGAGAGGATATATTCCAAGCAAGTTGATTTACGTTTAAAATTTTTGCACTGAAACAATTATTATAGATGTACAAAGATAACCTTTTATAAAGTGAAACTAAGTGAAATAAGAAATTCATTTGTCGATTTTTAATTTTTGGTTTAAATTTGTGAAAATTCTTGATGTAAAGCGATGATTTCGTTTTGTTTGTTTTAAGAATCTCACAAATAGGCTTTTAAATTGGACAAACTGTCTTTCTGACAAGCAATGGCGTCGCTCTTTAGGTAAATTCTGTAGGAAAATTACCTAATGCAGTGGTTCTCCTGAACAAGACCTCCGAAAAAAAATTTCAGTTTTTCACCGATCATGGTCCCTAAAACCCAAAACCCCCCTTCGTTCAAAGGTAATATAATATGTGCATAACGTTTTGCCCATGTTGTCTTGTAAACACGAGTTTTTTTGTTTAGTAATTAGTAATTTTAGAGTAATTTTGTTTCAATTTTACCTGGCTTTGAATGCGTTGTTAGAAATGTAAATATCTCGGCCAAGTTCGCAAATAGCCTATCAAACTATAAATTTCCTAATATTGAAGACAGAAAAATAAATCTAGTTAGCCAAATTAGCACTTCATTAAGACGAACAACTTTTGTATTTAAAGTTTTTCAATAACTGCAATATCTTAGAAGGTAGAGGTTGAAAAGTTATTTTCAAGCGTTAATTTTGACTGTTTCTGACATCAACAATTTATGTTGCCAAATAGTAATTCAGATGTAAAGGAATCTACCTTTGACTTCCAGCTTGAAGAGAAGAATTTTTTAAATATATATTCTTATGATTTTTTTTCACCTAAAAATCTTTAAGACATTGTAGGAATGAGTTAATTATTTTAGCTTTAATTTATAGAAATTACGCCCATATGAGTGGAAAATGTGGATTCAAATTAGTTCACAAAATTGATACTTATTTTGAAAAATTTTGATTCTAAACCGCTTACAAACCTCAAATTCCGTATGACAACTCGTGAGCTCACTCACTGAATTAAAGCGAATTTCCTTTCTATTGTAAATGATCATAGTTCTTAAATTTTTTTTATAATATTTTTTCTATAATAAAAGACTAATGTTCTCATTCCTAGAATGTCCTTAGTTAATTTGTTATGGTGAATTATCATAATCATGATAATATGATGATCATACGTTTCAACACAATATAACTATTTTTGGACTTCTTACCATTAAACTCCATTTCCAGCTTTATAACTAAATTAAATTTCTAATTGAATCTATATATACAGTTTAGTATGCCACTATTCTTCCAAGATTAAATTATTCATAAAGTATGCGCATATTTTTATACAAAACCATTCACTCATCTTCTAAAGAGTTATAATGTAATCAATATATCCGTTTAATAACTTTTACGAATGACCATTTAATAACTTTTAAACGATGGCAAATGTATTAAATGTTTAATGAAAAGTTACTCTTAGACTTAAAGCTGTTGAAAAAAATTTATTTTGAATTTACAGCAAATTGTGAGCATAGTTTTTTCATTATTAATGATCTTCTGAACCAGAAGACTTCAATAATGTGCAGTGCCACAATGATTGCTGAGGACAATTGGTTCAGTATTCATTATTCAATGGTGGTAAAACTCTTCAAAATGATGATGTTTTTCTAAGTATATGCTAAATTAAAAAAAAATATTTAGATTTTTCTTTCGAACTCATCAAAAATAGCTCGGCATTAGATTTAAAAGTTGGATAACCTGTTCCGTCTAAGAAAACAGTTTGTTAGAAAATTAAGTTAGAACTGGAAATGAAAATTTAATATTTTTGGTTGACTTTCCTCATTAGAATTTTTCAATACAACCTTTTTAGATCGCAACAGATTGCCAATTTTTATATCTGCAAATTCTTTAAAGCTAAATAGCTAATAACAAAATATGTAAGAATAATAAGTAAATAACTATAATAAACATATCTACTATGCCAAATAAAGAAATTTATTCGCACCATTTATCTCCATTTATTCACACTTAAATAAGACATATTGCTCTCAAAACGAACTGTGTATGATGTATTCTGATATGCCTAATATCATCTGTATAATTAACAGAAAAAACAAAATTTTCAATATTATTTGTGTTTGAAGTAGAACAAAATTTGTTGGCCTGCATTAGAATGCATATAAAAAGATGGACAAATTAAAACCAAAATTATTAATTTTTCTTCGATAAAAGATATCTGTAAATATAAAGGCTTCAAAACGAAATAGGGAAAAAATATAAACTATTAATAATTTAATATATTTAAAATATTCTACTAATACTATCTATGACATTTCATCCTCCCATGAAAGTAAAAAATAAAAAAAGAACTTAGCAACCATAATGTTTTTACTAATTTTGCGAATCAATTTTTACTACTTTTTCATTTTACAAACAAATTATAAAATCGTAGAAAATTCTAAACAAAATACATTCTTTTAGAAATGTTTGAAAGAAAAGAATTTTGTTTTTGTTAGTTTGCTTTAGTACAAATGTACAGGGTGTCCCAAAAAAATGTATACACATTTTAGCAGCTGATAACTAAGTTATTTCTTCTTTCTTTACTGACTGAACCCATTGAACCGAGTGATGGCAGACAGACTTGAATTTGAAGAAAGGAAATTTATTCTAAAATGCTACTGGAACTATGAAAATGCAGTAGAAGTGCAAAGACAGTTTAAGTGGGAGTTTAACAAAGAACCACCTACACGAGTTACCATACGAATTATACACGAGTTACTACACGAACTAGAGATAAGTTTGAAGCTGATGGAACTGTTCAGGATGTCCATAAACCTGCAACAGTTGTTCAATTGAGGGCAACCATTGAACATGAATGTACGAATATCCCAAGGGAATTGTTCCATCATGTGTGCTTTTCCATCGCTTCGCGTTGTCAGCAGTGTCTGGAGCAGAACGGACATCAGTTTGAGAACATGCGATAACAAGACAATAGAATGATATTTGTAGAATCTTTTACATGTTGAAAATTATTCGAATTATAATAAACACCAAATTTACAATTATTTAAAGTGTGTATACATTTTTTGGGACACCCTGTATAAAAGAGAATTATTTTTTTTAGCAAAGAATCATAGCTTGGACTCCTTAAAGGTATTTTTAGTTGGCGGAACAGTTGCAAAGCCCCAAATTTACGATTTTGTGTATGAAAAGGTGAAAAAGAATGTCCTTTTTGCGTCTTCTTTTGGTAAATAAACTTCTCTTTCTTTTTAATTTTTTATTTTACTCATATTTCTATCTATATTCATCTTATATTTACTTTATTTTTTTAAATTTAGGTTCAACTGAAACTATTGGATCAGGTTTTATAGCCGACGTCACGTTGCCAGTTCACAAAGGAGAAATCCCCGCTTTCAGTCTAGGTGTTAGTGTAGAGACTGTTGACGATAATGGTAGTAATTTAATAATTATTCGACTTTTTATTATTCCGACAAATATTCTACGAAATAATTTGTTCAAAATTTCAGATTTTTGTTCAAAATTTATTCTGAAGAAGAAAAAAAATGCAGAAATAATTACATTACTGAAATATTTCTGTTTTATCAATCACAAAACCATTTATCAGTGGATTTTATCTCAGAAAACTATTTTATTGTTAATAATAAAATTCTTAAATTAATAAATATATTGCGTTGGATTTTTTACCAATTACTTAATCAGCAACTATTATTTAAATATTGTTTTTCAATATTATGCAACTATTATTATTGTTACAACTGTTATTTATTCAACTATTTATTTAAATAATACAATTCATAGATAAATTATACAATTAATTGAATTAATTGTATAATTTATTTATGAATTATACATATTAATTTGATTTCAAGGACTTATAAAAAGTTAAAAACAAATTCTTATAAGACAGGTTTGACATTTTCTAAATTAATGCTCCGAGAAGTCAGAATTTTATAATTTACTTGACAAAATTCAGCATCATAAACAATATTTGAATTCAAAAAGAGAAATTGTTATAAATCATTTAATATAAATTAATAAGTACAAAATAAATATAAAATGAAATAAAAAATAATGTGAATTTTGAATATAAAAAAGCAAATGTAATAATGAATAAATAAAGCAAAGCAAGAAAATACTGCTTCAAAAATAAATCATGTAAAACAAAACATCTCGATTCTATTTGACATATATAATGGAAATTTCGGAGCAATTTTTTTTTATATAAGTTTAGAAATATTTCCTACTTTATCAGAAAATTAACATTAAATCATAATAAATAATTAATAATAAATAATCACTTTCCAAAATAAAGGTTCAATGACAAATCTTATCATTTAACAGTTTCAATAAAATGGAAAGTAAATTGAACTTGAAAGTCCGAAAGTTGATAAAATTTTGCATGCAAAAATTTTGTTTGCATTAAAGGGACAAAAATAAGCACATATCGGAATTTCACAAGTGTTAAAAAATGTATTTCACGCAAAACTGGTTACTTAATTTGTTTCCAAAATATATAATTATGAATTATTTTATAATTTGAATTATTTAATTGTGAATTATTCCTCTTTTTAGGTAAACCTGTGTTTGGTGAAATGGGAGAGATTGTTATAACAAAACCAATACCGAATCTGGCTTTAGGTTTGTGGAAAGACAAAGATAATTCTTTATATCGAGAGAAATACTTTTCCAAATATCCAGGTATATGAAACAATAAAATAATAAACATTCTTTTTCAAAAGTATGTAATAATTTACATGAAAAGCTCTATTTTAATCTCAGTATATGATTCTTGAATAAAATGCTATAATCTTAATAAATTCTATTTATAAAGGAATATCCAAAGAGTAATTTACAAATTTAATGAGCAACTTATTATTTACAATAAAAAGTTGTCTCACAAAAAACACATTTGTTAAACAACATGCGAGGAAGTTTGAAGAAGACAACTCCCACCTTTTTTTTCCTTAAAACAAATCATAGGATTTTGAAATGTATTATTTAGCTTTTATACATTGGCTTTTCTATTCTAGGAAAATTTGCTACTAATGACTATGGAATAATAAATCCATTCACTAAAGGTTTAATTATTTGTTGTCGAAGGTAAGAAAGCATTTTTAGTTAATCCGTATTATTGGATACAAAATAAGTTTTCAAATACTTTTGGAGTTTTAATGCATAAGACTTTATTGATTTACTAATTAATTGATTTCTCAAATCTCAAGTATAGAAAAGAGAAAATATTATAAATGTCTAAAAATTCGATTTTTAAACTTTGCTAAATTTTAGTTTATACAGCTTTAAACTCGAAAAGTAGTATTTTTTATGTGTCGAAAATTTATATATATTTTTTATGAATCTATTAAGTCGAAAACGTGATGAGTTAAATGGTAGAACTTGAATATACGGATTTTCAACTGAAACTGTAAAATGCTGAAAAATTTTGAAGGAAAAAACTTGCAAAAAAAATTCTATCTGTGTATTAATCGTTATGCATGCGGACGCAACTCCGAAATGTATTAAGATAAACGTTTTGAGTGTCAACTGAAATATGGGAAGGGGGTTTGGTTTGGTTTTGGTTATATTAACGTCCCGTTTGAAGCAACACTAGGGCTATTTTGGGACGGACCTCGTCATTTTGAACCATGGTCAGATGACGAGGACGACACCTGAGCTGGCACCCCCCTCTCCACACCACACCACACCACACCACACCAGCGGGAGGACGTTTGGTCATGACGGATTTAACGTGCAACAGACCCCTTTACACAACGGTTCCTCGGTGGAATCGGGTTACGAACCTGAAACCCTCCGGTTCCGAAGCCGAGACCTTACCACCAGACCACCGCGGCCCTCTATGGGAAGGGGGAATAACATTTTTATTAGAGAGTAAACAAAAAATTTTCATGAGATTACTTCCATTGATTAAGATTCAACCAAATCTTTATAGTCTAAAATTGTTGTTGATAATCAAATATTGAATTAATATTAGAAATAAAAATGTTAAGTATCTGCTAAGAGATTTGAAATGATCAATGCAGACATATTTAATTTCCAAAAGTATTATTTACTTAATTTCCTTATTTGTCGTCATTGTCCGTGATAAAGTGACTTCCGCATTCAATTCTTCTACCAAAAGTCAAAAAGGAAAGGATTTATCATTTTGGGGGATTTAGATTATCTCTACACAATATTTAAATAATCTAAGTGTGAGAAATTCAGTTTAGTTTAGTTATATTAACGTAAAGCAACACTAGGGCTATTTTGGGATGGACCTCGTAATTTTGAACCGCGGTCAGATGACGAGGGCGACACCTGAGCTGGCACCCCCTTCTCCACACCACACCAACGGGAGGACGTTTGGCATGACGGATTTAACGTGCAACAGACCTCCTTACACGACGGTCGTTTCTTCGGTGGAATCGGGTCTCGAACCTGAAACCCTACGGCTCACAAGCCGAGACCTTACCACCAGGCCACCGCAACCTTACTTAGTGTCAGAAAATGCCCGGAATGTAACAGAAAATCAGTTGTAATCCTTCACAAAGCAATATCTCATTATTTGAATTAATTTCGACTAAAAATAGCTTTATTTTGAAATAACAATTGATTTAACTAAAATCAAGAATAAGAATTTGAGAAATTGGAAAATCATTATAATGAAATTTATTCCAAATAAGCTTATCTTTTTCACAAAAGCAGTTTAAGGCTGGTTTTCTTCTCATAATTATTATTAAAATCAGAGGATATCTAATTTAATTATAGATCAAAATAGACTTTAAAAGAGTAAATAATTCATTTTTTTAAATGAATATGCTTTTAAATAGAATAAATTTATGAAAAAAAAGAGATTAAATTTTGTTTCTTGCAAATTATAATTCCCCTTTTAAGTTATTCTTATAAATTTATTTTTTCATAGTGATGAAACATTGAAACAAAGAGGTTGCCGTTTTGGAAGTTCAGAAATTTATAACGTCGGTGAGTACAAAAATAATTTATAAATTGAAACATATGACTGAACTTTTGCTCTGTTATAAAAATATGCGTTATAAAAAATCTTAAGATCTTAATCTTAGCATTTTTTTTTTTCATATTTCCTCAGACCAGGGCCCGATTTAGCCTAATTGGGTCCCGGGGCAAAAACTTCTTTGGGGGCCCCCTCTGCTTCACTACTTCAATAATAAAGAACGGTGCATAGAAGTGCATAGAACTTGTCTATGATATTTTTTGTTAAATAACATTAGAGCGAAATGCAGCTAAATTTTAGCAATTACGATGGCTCAATGAAACCTATCAGAAGCCCTTATTTTTGTAAAAATATCGTATTTTGCGATATGTAAAAATACAGGCTTTTGATTGGTTAAATGTTCGCGTCGTAATTGAGAAAATTTAGCTGAATTCTGCCCCAAAAAACCATGGATTTACGAAATATAGATTTTTTTTTGTGTTTATACGATAGATTAATGAAGACGTTAATATAAAACTGACGGATTTTACTTTATAATGATACTTTGTTTAAAAAAAATTCATTAAAGAAGAAAACGTAAAATAAACTTTCTATTCGATTTGCCCCCCTCAATCTGATGCGGGTGCCCTGGGCAACTGCCCCGTATGTCCCTATCTTACTCAGGCTCTGCCTCAGAAAGAAATATTTTTTACATATTTATAATTAGTAATAAAAAAAATAAGCAAACAATTATTCACAAATTTCAACGCGATTACCGATTTATCAAATACTAAGGAAAAAACACTAGAATTCCAGTAGAAGTTATAATAAACTTAATAGTAATAATTATAATTAATAGTAATAGAAAATACTATTACACAAATATGAACGTTGAATTTGAATAAATCCATTTTGAAAGTAAAATTGAGTAATATTTTCAATTTATGAATAATATTGTCATTAAATATCTAAGGAATTGTCAGTAAAAGTTCCTAAATAGCTAATAGATTGCAAAATAGTTTATCCTGGGAATATAATTATTTTGTGTTGTCTGAATTTCTACTGAGTTACATATTTAAATTTAACGAATTAATTAATTTAAATTCTTATGAATCCTCGGTCGCCATTTTTTGCCTTCAAATCATTTAAAATGAGGATTACTATTTTAATACAATTAACCTATTTAGTGTTAAATTTTTTTTAAAAAAACTTGGCACTTTAATACATTTTTCTACTACATAAATTCCATGATAAAGGGATTTTTAATTATTATCCTTCAGTATTCAATCGTTAAAATAATTTTTAATTTTTAATTATACAAAACCTTCTCGGTATTAATAGAAAGTTTTCAGTTATAGAAATAAATTGTTTTACATAATAATTAAAACTAATTCTTATTTCCTGGCTTCAAATATTATAAAAATAGATTTACTTAACCCTCATCGTGGCAAGATTGCTTTTTTGAAGGAAAGCAAAAAAATGTATATAGGTAGCTTCTTTACGCTATAAAAAAACATCAAAAAATAAATAAAAAAAATCGTTTAATAAAACTAAGTTAAAAATTATTTTATAGTGGTAGTATATTTTTATAAAGTTGTATGTATGGTATACTATACAAAATGAACATAAGAGTTAATATATGATTTGTATAAGGGTATACAAAGTATTTAAGGGTTGCAAAAATATAAATCTTTTCAATAAATCCTTTTATTTCAGAGTAGGGTATTTTTTTCTTACATTTTTATATAAAATGTAGCTCTTACAAAGGGAAAAATTTAAGATATATGAATTGTATTTTAGAAGTTTTGGTACACAATAGAGGTAATTAACAATGCCTTCCCAGGTCTCCCCAAAATTTATGATTTTCTGTAGTTTTCTTTCAAAATTTTGTTATAAATAAAGCTTTGAATGGTAATTTAGATTTTTTTTATCATATTTATTTGCTAATAAACGTCTTTTATTGCAAGTAATGTTCTTATTTAATGTTCATGTAGAATAATTTTTAAAAAATGATTTTGCGTGTTTTGCAAACTAACCAGACTCCCTGAATATTTCTCTTATGTAAATGTAAAGACCGGGAAGACCACTTTAAATTTTAACTATGTTTTTCGATCTTTTTTTTTAGTGGACACATTTCCAGAAGTGAGAGACAGTCTTTGTGTATCTCAGTATAACGAGAAAATGGATGAGAGAGCAGTCTTGTTTCTGAAGATAAGAGAAGGTTACAGTTTCAGTGATGAACTAGTCAGCAAAATTCGGGAAGCTATTGCCCGTGAGCTCACTATTCGTCATGTACCTGATGTGATTCTTGAAATAAAGGACATACCTGTAAGTCATAATTTTTTGTGCTTCACCAGTTTTTATAGTTTTTTTTATTTACTTGTTTTTGTATTTTATTGAAAATTGTTATTATACATCAAAATTTTTATTTCTTTTTCAGTATAACATTAATGGCAAGAAATTGGAAATCATCGTAAAGAAAATAATCAATAATAGACCTTACAATGCTGAAAATATCAACAACACAGAGTCTTTGAAGTATTATCAGAACATTCCACAGCTCCAAGGATTTTGATATATAAGTTGGTACAATTAATAAAGAAAGCATACTTATAATATTTCTCTTTAACCGAGAATATAAGAAAATAATTATCTCCTTATAGTTTTATTCAAAACAAAACTCATCTTAAAATCTTGTTGAAAATCTAAAAGTCTTTTACAATTTGATTGTTTTCTTATTCTCATAACTGTTTTTATGTAATACCATTAATAGTTTTATTACTCGAGTTGTATTGTTTGATGCTCTTATTGCCGAAGTATTCATTATGTGATAACTTTCATACTTTTTATAAACAAATAAATGTATAGCAAAATGCATTTTTTATAAAATAAAAATATTTGTACATTATAAAAAACTGGCTCATTCATTTAAATATCTTGACTTTTTAAGTATTATAAATTATTTATAAAAGTGCTTAAAATACTTTAGAATCTTAATGCAATTTATAGTTAATTTAATACAATCGAATATTTAGTATATTTCTAGAAAATTGTTCTTGGTTTATTAGAGTTTTAAAAAAAATGCAAGTATAATATGAAACTATTACGAATTAAATTTTTGGAATACTTTTGCAAATTATTTTTAACTTCAATAAATAAGCAACCTTTTTGCTGAAACGAAATATGTTTTTTTTTAAATATGACTACAGAAAATCGAATTCTTAACATTAAATTTTTATGTGTACTAAATAATATTTTTTTATAAATTATGCAATATCTCCCAAGAATTATTCAATAAAAAAAAAATTTTCTGATTTATTATCAAATTCATTTTTACCTTCAAAAAGAATTAAATGCTGAAAATAATATTTTATTTCAATCGATAAATGTACTCGTGAAGACAATTATGAAATCCTTCGACCCTATAAATCATATTCAGCAAAAGGACTTTTAACAATATAAACGTT
The DNA here is from genome assembly GCF_947563725.1 of Argiope bruennichi. Taxonomy (NCBI): domain Eukaryota; kingdom Metazoa; phylum Arthropoda; class Arachnida; order Araneae; family Araneidae; genus Argiope; species Argiope bruennichi. Next base: position 29,511,643 of record NC_079160.1, read on the forward strand.
TCAATCGTCTCAGATTATGCCCGATAGAGTTATAAAGCTTTGAGTGTCCTTATTTTAGGACAATCAAAAATTTATTTATTTTTGTTAATCATTCTTGGGAAAAGTCCATGCCCTGAATAGCAATTTTTTTTTTGTTAAATAATCAATGCAGATATTTTAAATCGTATATTTTTATGGTACAGAGACATTCAAATTTTCATAACTCATTAATTGCAAAAGTGAAATATTAGAGTCTCAAGAATATTTTATTAAATATGACTCACAGTGCAGAGGATCGATATAAAAATTTAAAATTTTTAATTCATCAGATCATTTATTGATTGAATTTACATAAAATAAAATTATTTATCACATTTAAACCGTTTTGTGACAGATGTATCTTTATTATTAAAGGTTTACTACGTAATTGTAGGATCCAGGTTAAAGTGGTTATCCTGTTTATATTACACTATGATTGCATTAAATAAAATTGAATTAATAATACAACTATTTTAAATTTTCGCAGAAAATTTTTTCTCGTATACTTTTTTTAAGAAAATATAGCATTTCATAATTATTCTATTTCATACAAGCACCTGCCGAACATTGACCTTTTCTTAGTTCAGTTTGAAATATTCTTTAACTAAATCATTCAATTTCAGTTTTTGTCAACGTGATGGCAACGCGCTGAAAAAACTAATTTTCCCAACGCACTAATAATGAGCTCATGCAAGCTAAATTTTATTTCCATTTTGTGCGAAATAAATTTTGGAAAATATAATTAAAACATCTTTTTAAGAGCTTCATTGAAAATATAAATAATTTATAGGTTAGAACATGGGTATCATTGAAAAGATTTTTTTTTAACTTTCAGTTGATGTAAAAATCAGTTTTGTGTTGCAAATTTTCAGAGGAAAAACTCCGGAATTTTGCTTAATTTTTAATTAATGAAAATTCTAATTAAAATTTCAAAAAATAGCTTTGAGGTGCACATTCCCATCTTCCAAAGTACATAAGGGCCAAGTCTGTTATTTCTCAGTTATATCGTCTTGCATGTACAGAGCCCAAACATATACGTACAAACAAACATATATGTCTCTAATAATCAGCCGTGGTATAAATTCTTCAAGATGGAGAATGGAAAGATCTAAAATCGTGCGCTTTTATAGAAGAGCGATATTCAAATTTTCATAAATAATCAGTTTTAGTGATTGATTTAGTTGACTGGAATTCAACTTTTTTTTTAAATATTAGTATCTCAAAAATATTTTGTAAAATATGATTCACAGAGCAGAAGATCTATGTAAAAATTTAAAATTCGTAATTCATCAGAACATTTATTGACTGTAGTTACAGGAAATATAATTATATACTTCATTTAATCAATTATGTTAACAGATATATGTTCATCATTAAACGTTTAAAAAGTAGCTGTTGGGTCCTGATTAGAGTGGATATCCTGTATATATTAAACCGGATTTGTCTTAAATTAAACTGATTGATTAAATAAATAATATAGATATTGTAAAAAGTCATAAAAATTTACTTGAATTTATTTTTATAAAATATTTTAAATTTATTTCATTTTATGCGTGCTGAAAATTGCACTTTGCTAAATTTAATTTCCAGTAACATTTAACTTATTTTTTTAAATTTGAGCTGCTGTCAATGTGATGGCAACAACACGTTGATAATAGCCATTTTTTTCCCATACACGCGAAACGTGCTCGTGCAGGTTAAATTTTATTTTGTATTAAATAAATATTTGAAAAATGTAATTAAAATGTTTTTAAATTCATTGAAAATATAAACTTATAAATTAAAATATTGGTAGTACTAAAAAGTTTTTTTTTTTTTTTTTTTTTTTTTTTTTTTACTTGATGTAAAAATTATATTTTGCGATAAAATTTCCGAAAGTTATCATGAAAAAAAATCGTTCGCTTAATTTTCAATTATTTAAAATTCTAATTAAAAATTCAAAAGAATCGCTCCAAGATACACATTTTCGACATTCAAAATATATATGTGCCAAATTTGGTAGCAGTAAATCAAATGATGTGGCCTGCTGAACACCAACACACACACCTCCATCTTTATTATAAGTACAGTTATTCAAATCAACCTAGGTTACAATATATATAAACAAAATTTCATACGATATCAGGCGGAACAAAGATTCTTCCTTCTAATCAGGACGCTTTATCATATTACTACTACTGCGTCTGTATAAAAAAATAGATAGCTTTAATGCTGGATTAATGTCATTGAACTGCTGAATCAGCTGAATACGTTTTAGATTTCGAATGAAGGTATTATTATTGTTTAACCCTTTAAAGGGCCATTTTTTTCTAGCCATATTATGTTAAAATATTTTTAGGCTTGAAATTAGAATAAGAAAAGGGATTCATTTAGCTTATTAGATAAATTTAATTTGATTCATTAATTAATTTGGTTAATTAACAAGTAAGTAACAAATCAAGACACATCATTTTGTCTGAAATAAAGAACTGAAGCATCTAAGTTTATGACTTACTAAAAAAATTTGTCAGAACTTATGCCAAGCTACATAAATTCATACAAAGATTGATAAATTTGATGGGAAGCATACTTCCCACGGACCTAGAAAGGGTTAAAACAAAGAAAACTAAAACTCATGCGTAAATTTCTTTGGAAACAATTCAAATTTGTAAAAATTTGTGATACTTATTAGCTTACTGTAGAGTATAACATGGTGAAAATTTTCATCATGTGTTCACAGGTTTGTCAAATGATTTGCTTAAAATTTTAACAAATAAGGAATATATTATCTAGTTCCTGAATTAAAAAATAGGCTTTATTTCTATCCATTCTTTAAATGTTGGCCTTCAACTGAAAAATAACGAAATATTTTCTATATTGTTTTTTACATTATGAAGCACTAAAACAACCGTAAAATATTTCTAAATGAATAGATTATTTATTCTCTCTTACAGGAACTGAAAAACATATTGCGAAGCTTTTATACTAAATTTGAACAAAAAATTTGCATTAGATCTTGATTTATTAAGATGTTTGTAAGAAAATTCTATCACATTTTATATTTGAGAAAAAAAGATGTAAAACAGCATAAATACGTAGGTAAATGTTAATATAAAAATCAGTTTAACTTTAAAAAAAAAGACTTAAAAACAAAATTCTTATGGTTTTACAAAAAATCCTATTCAAATACTGAGAATATTAAATAAAAAGAATTCGAGGTTTCGCAAAAAATCTTTTCAATGAATTCACCTATTTGAAATCAGATGGATTAAAATAGTGAGCTAAAAGACAATGAGACAATAGATTCTTTGTCATTTTTCCTTCTTTATATCTATTTTTTTTACCATTTCTTATTACTTTTTTTTATAAATTATGCTCTTCTGACTGTTTTTCTTCTTGAATAAGTTATATGTAATCTTGTTTCTTCTTAGATGCCGCAAAATTTGCGTGCTTTAAGGCAAATGATGCAACATCTGATCCCACTAAGAGAATTTTTACTAATAATTTGAATTATTTTACTTGCCTTGTTTCTTGTTTATTTTTTATTTTAATTATATTTTGGATACATTCCTAGAAACCTTTTTTCTGTGACCACAGAAAGTTTTTATTTCAAACGTGCCACAACCATTGCTGAGTTATATTATGTTCTATCAGTAGACCCTCTTTTAATTACTATTTGTCAAATTATTCTAATGAGAAATCCGCCAACTAATTTGCATTTTTATACATTATGCTCTTCAGACAGTTTTTCTTCTTGAATAAGTATATGTAATCTTGTTTTAAAGAAATTTTTTATTAATACATTAGCAGATATTTCTTGCATTTTTAAATTTTAATATTGAACATCGGTTGTTGGTAAATTCATTACATAATCTTATTTTCAACTCTTCTTTTTATTCTAGTTATTGCCATCACATAAAAAAAACCGAATGGAAATTATATTTGCTTTTCTTATTGTTAAATTTGGAAATATAAACTTCGGTTCAAATTTATTAATGAAGTACTTAAGTGAATTATTAATGAAGTACTTAATGAATTCAAATTTACTTTATTAAATATTCTGCGCCAGTTCCCATTGCATTTAAATGTTCCGATTTTTCTTTTCAAAAACACTATTTCTAATATAAGAACATGTAAACCAAATTTTACATGTTCTTATATTCAACAAACATGTAAAGAAATTTTATGCACCAAATAAAATAAATCATAAAAAATTATTCAAATTTGCAGTTTATCTTATTAACTTCAAACTTTCCAGATATAAATGATAATCTATTATGAAATTCTAGTTTCGAAAAAGATATCCAATACGAATGAAAGATAAAATCGGCTCAAAATTGCAGAATAATAACAAAAAACAATCGAATGTTACTCTAACAATTGAAGTCAAATAATCAATCATAAATCTGTTATTTTTTGACAATCTGGAAATCACAGAATCAATTTTTTTATTGATTATTAATATTTCACAAGCATTATGTAATAAAGTTTCACTGACATGTGAACTGATAGCTTAACTTGAACTTAATATTTACTATTGTAAGAAACATCGAATGAAGGCCGCTGTTGTAATTGGGTAATAATTAGCTATTTTACAGATTTCTGTTGTTCTTTGGATTTTTATAGCTGATAAACCAAGACAATACTGAGATGAGGTTTATATCATCTGATAATGCTTAATAATAAAGCACATATAAAATTATTTTTAAAAATGACAAAAAATTTAGGAATAAAGCAAATTATATATGAATATTCAGGCAGATTATAATGATAAGATACAAATGAGGAGATATTATCATATGCATATTTTAAAATAGCAAAAAATAATCGAAATTACTTGTACTCTGACTTTAAAAGTAATTAGAAGTGTGATTTCAAGTAATTAGAAAATGCTTCCTTTCTAATAGATATAATAAAATTAACTCTTAGAACTGTAAAACAAGTTCGTAAAGGAGGCATAGGTCGTGATTTTTGCTTTTCTTTTCCTTTTTAGTTAAATACATTTCACTCGCATTTTACCTGTTTCACCATCAAAATAAATTCATTTTTAAATCTTATCTTCAAACAAAGAAATTTTGAGTTCTCATCATATACATACTTTAAACTAGTAAAAAATAACCGTACTTATATTCTGATTTCAGCTTGAAAGCAATTAGAAGCGTGATTAGAAATATAATTATTACCTTTAATAGAAAGAAAACAATTCTTAGAAGAATTGTTAAACGCGTTTAGAAAGGAGGCATTTTAGGAAAGGAAGAAAAGGTCATGATTAAGAGTTTGCATTTCTTTTCTTTTTTATAAACTACACAATTGTTTTCTTTAAAGCTGCATACTAAATTATCTTTCTCTTTTTATAAACTACACAGTTGTTGTTGTTGTTGTTTTAAAGTTCCATACTAAATTATCTTTCTCTTTTTATAAACTACACAGTTGTTGTTGTTGTTTTAAAGCTCCATACTAAATTTGCTTTCCCTTTTTATAAACTACACAGTTGTTGCTTTAAAGCTCCATACTAAATTTGCTTTCCCTTTTTATAAACTACACAGTTGTTGTTGTTTTAATGCTCCGTACTAAATTTGCTTTCCCTTTTTATAAACTACACAGTTGTTGTTGTTTTAAAGCTCCATACTAAATTTACTTTCCCTTTTTATAAACTATACAGTTGTTGTTGTTTTAATGCTCCATACTAAATTTGCTTTCCCTTTTTATAAACTACACAGTTGTTGTTGTTTTAATGCTCCGTACTAAATTTGCTTTCCCTTTTTTATAAACTACACAGTTTTTTTTTAAGCTGCATTCTAAATATTCTTTCCCTTTTTTTATAACCTGTATACTTAAACAATTCCCAATTACAATAACTTTTATCAATCATATCAATAAAATGTATTGCTCAAGTGAAAGTATTACTAGATAAAGCAAAAATTTGAATCAAACGTTTAATCCTTTTTTTAGAACTGAGCATAAAAAACAGTTTAGTTAAAGAAAGAAAATCTGCTACCTAAAAAATGCAATTTGAGCAGTTTTAAACCAGTCATTTATCTTGGAAAAGTAGAGGAAAGATAAGTCATAGTAGAAAAAAGGCATTCGTCATTTATCAATGTTTCTCTTAGTGTCAACGATAATTTTTAAGATAAAAAATATCTTGAGAACAGGACTTTTATTTCCTCATTCTCAAATTTTATTTTCAATTGATAACCTTTAATCAATGAGAATAACAGGTGTATAGACGCAAAACGGTAAGTTGCAATCATTATTTTTTCCATTTTTAGAATATTTACAAAACAGTTCAGTGTCTGAATTTTAGTATTTAGTATTTTTAGTAACTTGTCTTAACAAATTAAAGAGAAAGAGATTAAGTTTTAAACATATTTTTAACATATTACATATTTTAATATTAATTTAATGTTTTTTACACTTAATTTTGTTTGAAAATTAAATTGTTTGAATTAAATCTTGTTTGAAGAAGTTAAATTTATTTTAAATTTTTATTAGCAAAATAAAATGTTTGTATTTTATTAGATAAAAATACTAAAAATATAGATAAAATCAACTCTTATTGAAATTTACTGTAATTTTAAGTTACATATACAAAGAAACTCGATTAATAAGTCAATAGCTCATGTACTTAATTCTCTTCAGTAGGTTATTTTGGTTATTTTGCTATTTTTTCAAAACATTCTGATTCATTTCATTGCAAAAATTCTTCATAACATTTTAAAATATTCCTTAGAACATTACCAAAAAACCATAAAAGAAATATTTTAAAGGACAGATATTATTAATTGAAAATCTAAAATCAACATTACCACAATCGGAATGAATCTGGACAAAAAAATTATTGCCTAAACAGAATAAAAAATTTATTGATAACTATTCAGAAATAAAAGAAAATCTATAATCAACTATTTCAAAATATTTAGACACTTAAATGTATATAGATTATTGAGCATTAAATAATTATAAATAAATTAGTAAAAAATGAAATAAAAATGATTTTTTACAATATCTTAAAAAAATATTTCAATTGACCCAATAACAAGAATTATGTGTTTAACAGAAACCTTGCTAATATTTCAACAAGAAAGTAATATGTATATATGTTGACCCAAGACAGTTATTGCAATAAAAATATTGCAATCCCAAAAAGTTATGAAATTGTTAAATTTAAAAATTATAGCAATATTTTAAAATTTATTAATGATGTTTAAGATATTATTATACTAATAATATCTTAACATAATTATGAAATCTCACATAATTATATCATCATAACATCATTTAAATGTGCATCTTTTTTCATTTAAAGTGTACAACTTAGATGTTTCTTGAATTCTGATTCTTATTATAATGTTGTTTTGAATGTTATCCTCTAAATAACTATTAAGAAGATATTACAATATGTAAGTGTACATAATAAATATCCCTATATCAAAAAATGTAAATATAAAAGTGTTAATGTTAGGCTATGAAATAAATCTATTATACATCTTTACTATATAAACCTAGATGTACTTCATGAAAATGGCATTTACAATGTATAAAACAATTTTCATAAAGATCAATGTTGTAGCAAAATATCTCCAGAGTGAGTAATGTGGAAGAAAATATTATTGCTACACTTGTTTAAACGAGATTTATATATTTTTAATTTTGTGTTTATAATGTTATAATAAAAAAGAAATAAACTCAAATATAAAAAATGCTCTTATATGAATGCATTCTTCTAATGTAATTACAAAGAAAAATTTGGCATAATGTGTTCAAGTTTTGAACTTATTTATTTCCGAATCATGTATTGTATACATTTTAACACTAAAAATATGTAATGTAATATGTAAAATGTGAAAAATAAATATAAAAAGTCTTACTTTTAACAATCTTGGGAAGCAGATGATTTTATATTACTAGAAATTGCCAAAAATTGCTACTCATTAGACTTTAATACATTTTACTAGTCAACAGTTAACGAGCAGTTTAATTATATTTACATTATATTTGAGTTATATTTACTTTTATAAGAGAGCATGAAACTGTAAATTCATTGAATATTTTTTAATGATTCTTTCCAATTCAAAAATAAAAACATTCAAAATAATCTATAATGATTATTGTTCAGAAAAATTAAATTGAAAAGGAAATCATTTGGAAACCATATATTTATATCTTTAGTCATACTTTTTTAAATTAATAAATAGAAAAGTAACTATTAGAATTTTTTTTCTTTATTGAAATAAATTGTTAGTTCAAAATTGTTCTTAATGGAAAATAAATTTTATAAATTAATTTAGAAACAATAATAATAATTTTAATAATATGCACAGTTTTATTTGCAATCTTATTATAGAGCCATTTATAATTCTTACAGCTTCTTCAGGAAAACTATCTTTCAGATTTACTTCTTTCAATCCAGAATGAGTCTAAGAAATTTTGACAACATTCCTGTTATGCGAAAACCTGATGAATCTCCAGGATTTTATCTAAACAAACTGGAGAGATTAATCGAAGAGAAATATAAAACAAAATTCAGTAAGTTCAGTTTAAATTTCATAAATTCCATTTTTGAATATGAAATTTTTTTTTCTAATTCATTGAGATTTACGCATTTTTAATAAAGCACATTCACATCTTAACTGTATTCTTCTTATGAATGTTTACATTTTCAAAAGAATTTTGATAAGATTTCAATTTTGAAAGCACAATAATTGTGCAACTTGCTGATATGAAATGGGGTTTTCAGTGTGACTCTTTACTTTCGATTTACCCTCAATTTTCTTAATTTACCAGAAAATTCAAATGCAGATGAAAAAATTAGTGGATGTTCTAAATAAGTCTGCCTGCATCAGGCTTCTTTTATGCACCAAACTGCTTGCTGAAATCAGTAGATTGTTTTGCCTATTTTTATCCCTTATGATGTCAGTAAAACTGATGAAAAGCGCAAACATTCCTTCTTCGAAGATATGGAGGGCAAGTTACCTTTCATTATTAATGCATACTCTTTGATATTGAATGAAATGCAATTTACATCCCTTGAAAAAAATATGGTCAAAATTTCCAACATACGTTTCTACGGACCAAGAAAGATTAACTGATGCCATGACAAAACTTCCACGATTTGGGAACCCTTTATTGGCCGATCCTCTGAACTAATCGAAAGAAAATTTTTAGTACAGTAATTTGAAGGTATGCTCTAGAGATTATTAAGATTTAAAACAATATAGCTTTTACAGTTACGGTTACAGTGAAAAATTTTAAATGGCAACATCACTGTTTCTTCTATGTAAATTTAATAATGAAATTGATAAAAACATAAAAGTCACTGGAACCATACCAATACGAGAAAATTTTCGGTATAAAATATTTGCTAAGAAAATAATTGTAAAGAATCAGTTATAACACAGAGATGAAATTCATTGATGCACTTTGAATAATTTACAGGGATATACTGCATTCTCATCAGTCTTATGCAAAATCATGCTTATGGGGAACCTTTAATAAGCACTGTGAGAAAGTTTTTTATTGAATCAGGTGTTCGAAAGTGCTAACTAGGTGACTTGATTAAGCTGGTTTATCTGAACGAGAAAAGTGCTGCCGAAGAAGTGCGAGTTTATCAGTGAAAGTATAAGTTAAATCGAGGTACATGTTTTTTAAATACAGTGTGTTATTTGATAAAGAAATTTAAAGAATTGTTTTCTCATCAGATACTTTTAAAACAGTTTATCGCTGTCAATATTATAGAAACTTAAGCTTCAAGAACTATAGAAACTTAAGCTTCAAGAACTATAGGAACTTAAGCTTCAAGAACTATAGAAACTTAAGCTTCAAGAACTATAGAAACTTAAGCTTCAAGAACTATAGGAACTTAAGCTTCAAGAACAAAGTTCAATGGTCTGACGAAAATAATCATAATACGACACTAATGCATTTATACAAACAAATTGATCAATTGATGCTGAATTGAATTCACATTCGTCCTCAGTTCGCATTTCTTCATAGAGGTCACTTCCACAGGTATGGATATCCACTTCATCATAGGAATCCAATATAAAATAATGTTGTGTAATTCCAGATTTGCATTAGCTAACTGTCGTTATCTACGCAAGATAGTGCTCCTCCACGCATCTCCAAATGTGTTCGACAAGTACTGCAATAACGCTTTGCGACAGAATCATGCACTGCAATTTAGTAATTGCATGGCCACCTGGCTCTCTCGACTTTACTCCAACGGATTTCTAATTCTGAGATTATCTGAAATCTAAAATACCATCGACTACTCCAGGTAAATTTTCATAATTGAAACAGGCCACAAAGAGTGAAGTTGCATTGATTCTTCCTGAGTTGTCACGTTCAACATGGCTATCAATAGTCTTCTGTATATAATGTATTGTCGTTTACGAAAGTGGATACGTCGAAAACTTCTACTCCATTAAAATCCCCTCCCACTCCTATCTTGTGTTGTCTTTAATTCTCTTCGTTGCATATGTTTCACGCCACCAATTTCCGTCAAACGTGCATGTTCCTTCACTATTTATACTTTTTAATGCACTGATGAATTTTTACAGGAGAAAATTTCGAAATTTTATCTCTAAAAATCTGTGATTGTGAGATCTATATTGCTTTAAGGCATCACAATCTCGAGCGCATAATTTCAAATAACAATATCAAAAACATTAAAAAAAAAAAAATTGGATTGGCTGAGTAGACAAGACTGCTAGACTGAAGTTCATATTTTTCTAAGATCACCCAGTGTTTTAAAAAGTTTCGTTTATTTCCGTCCAAAGGATAAATAGGTTGGGAAAATCAGTGAAAATCAGAAGATCATTGAATTGAAATCACATATGTCATAAAATATTTTTGATCCAAATCTTCGAAAACATATGTATTTGTTTAAGGATTCTATATCTCCAGAAATGAGCTTCGAGGAGATAAAAGCCTCTCAAAGTGTCGATATAAAAAGGAGAAGATTGTCAAATTCACTTCAATTCTTTGGAAAGGGGAACAAATGAGGACTAAAATTTGTCCTCGCTAACCATTAATGAAATTCAAACCCCATTTCTCAAGTTGAAATGCATGCATCTGGTAGTCCTCTAAATTCCAAAAAATCTATAAAAAAGTCATTAGTGTGAGAATTTTCCGTGGACAGTATGAATATTTTTTTTTAATGTTTTGTAATGGTTTCGCATTTGGCACTTAGAAATTTACTACTATTAGTCCTCATTTAATGACAATACATTCACATGTAGTTCAGTCCATTCAGGTGCCAAAGATGTTGATGAAATATTAGGATATTTTAGGAACTAGTTGCCCTAGAAAAAAAAGTCCAGCACGAACATTATTTTTCAAAAGAGGTGTATGCAATTTACTTTGCTCTCTGATCCAATATTATTCCTAATGGTGCAAATATGAAATATTTTAACTATAAGAGAGAATTCACCACGCTAAATAACCCATTTTATATTAACAAATTTTAAATAAATAATGTATTTTGAAATCTTACGTCTTGCATTCTACAATACATCCTGTGCTTGAATTTTTTTTTTTTTTTTTTTTTTTTGCTTAAATGAACTGCACAACTTCATACTTCTTTCTTTCTTTCTTTATACATAATAAAGACGAACATTTGCCGGGTATAATCGTTTGTTCATACACAAGAAAACTTATTGTGTAAGATTATTATATCATGCATATATTTTTGTTTCAGTGATCATTACAACCTTAAAAAGAAATCATATAACATAAGGAAGAAACTATAATACTCCACTTCTTAATACTGTTGTTGGGATTCCTAAGTTGATATATCGAATTTTGTATCTCAGAAATAATGAAGGGGGAATCAGTCTAAGGATCTACTTACTTAGGAAAAATAGTGAAAATTTAATCGCAACACTACAACTTAAAACCACTTCAACACAAAGAATCATGATAAACATTACAATAATATATATAATACATGATGTTGTATTTCCATAAACTGAAGGTACATGAGCAAACATTACCACAATAACAAACAAAGGTTGCAATAAACCTTAAGTTCATCTCGAAACTTGTTGGCATGAAAATAAAAAAAAATAATAATAAATAAACAATATTGAAATTAAAATGAAATCTACGATCGCAAATTTCAAATTATCATGTGAGAACATTATTATTTTAAATTATTATTTGTCTTAATTTAAGTCATTTACCAGTTTAAACCGGTTTGAAAGAATCACGAGACTTCTCTATCGGTCTCTATCCCTATATATATAATGATAATTATTTTAAACTTTTATTTTCAATTTTTCTAGCTGGCAAACAAAGTTTTGGAGCTCGACCGATTTTGAGATGAAATAACACTTATGATGTCACAGTTCTACATCAACCTTTTAAAAACGCATCTGCTGTCAAAGAAACATGCGTAATAATAAAGCGATACTGGTAAAAGCGGGCCATCCTTTTGAAAACGCATCTGCTTTCAAGGAAGCATACATAATAATAATGCAATATTAGTAAAAACAGGTAAAAAAGGTATGCAGTTAAAAGATGATGAAAATTGCCATTTACGCTTTATTCATTGCCTACGTGATTTCGAGCTTCAATATTCATGGCCTACGCCATTTCGAGCTTCAAAACCCCCTAACCAAAACCACATGTTCTCACATGATAAAAAAAATGAAGAGTTTAACTGTTTGATGTACTTGCAGTGTACTGAAATATAACGTTTCTAAGTTTATGATGTAGCTTGTTTTTTTACTTTCATTTAACACAATGATACTTTATCTTTACGTATTTCACTTTTTCAGATGTTTAAAACAAAAAAAGTAAAGTACTTTTAAATTTTTTCTAACAATGGGTAGTCTTCATCTACAAATATTTGAGATTAATTTTATTTAAGAATTGTTAAATGTTATGAATATTTATAACTTATTATATATTTTGAATAGTTATGGAATTATTTTGAAATCGTTAAAGAAATTCATTTAATTATTCTTACTCGAAGATATGTACCTCGATTGTTTTAATCGAATAAATGTTAAATCTCATTTACTATAAAAGTGCAAAGCTTTTGTCTTTATTGCAATTCATTTTGGAAGTTATTTTTATATAAATTTTTCTTTTAATGAAAATTAAATAAAAATTAATACTAATAGATGCACACCACTGATACAAAAGTACTTGTTGGGAATTTCAGTTAAACGAGAAAGAGTCCAACAACACTTAATTCTTTCACCTAACTCATTTGGCATTCTAAAATCTTATTCTGCAAAAATTCCACATCATTAAATTTTATTTAATAATACATTTTCTTTTTCCTTATAGATAATTATTGGGAATTTCACAAATGGACAACTGACCATCTATCTGAATTCTGGTCCGAATTTTGGGATTTTACTGGAATAATACATTCGAAGAGATTTGATGAGGTCAGACCCAGAAGTAAATGTCATTTATTTTTGAAAAACGAATTTCACTAAGAACTTAAAAGAAATGTGGCGAAATATTAGCATTCTTTGTATTTGATACAGAAAAGACTAATTTGCTTTTTTTTTTGTATTGAATAAATTTTTTAAAAGAATATGTACCAAAATATATGAGGAAAACAGACTAAGAGATAAATGTTTTTTTTCTGAGGGTGTCAGTTAAATTAATTAAATAAAATAATCGGATACTCTACTAGAATTTTGCTAAGTTTGATTTAAAAAAAAATTATTCCTTTTGATACCCAAAAAAATGTTAAATTAATTAAATCGAGTAAACAAATATTCTATAAGAATTTCTTAATTTCACATAATATGCTTGCGATAGCTTTTTTTAATAGCGAATTACCGTTGATACACTTTTGCATGAATATGTTTATGGCAAATTATTAAATGTGACGTCCTTATAAAATTTAAAGCAATTTTCATAAATTCTTAAACTTATTTGCGTTTCTTTTCAGGTGATAGATTGCACAGTTCCTATGTCCGATTTTCCCGAATGGTTTAAAGGCGCTAAGCTTAACTTTGCAGAAAATCTTCTGAAATTCAGAGATAACCGTACAGCTATAATAGAAGCAGGTAAAAATATTGATTATTATTCAAAACTAGAGTCATTTTAACTTGTAGATAATTTCTATAACTGAAAGTAGAGAACACATCTATAAATATTTTCAGAAAATTGTGTCTTTTTATAATATTTTTTTACAAAAATATTTATGATTATTATATTAATTTGAATGAAAATTTATTCAACATTTATAATTAAATATATGATTATATTCATTAAAGTAAATCCTATATAAGTAAAATTCTTATTCATAAGAAATTAACATGTTTTAAAGTGCAATTAAAATAACACTTAAATATTTATAATATGTAAAAGCAGTTCAACTTTTATGCAAATATCTTCATGGAATAAAACAAATTTTAATAATATGTGACAATCTATTTTTTTTCCTACTTACTGTTTTGTTTGGTTAGAAATTATTCAAATTCCTTATTATTATAATTCTTTATTCCCACTTGAAAGAACACAATAACTTATTCATTAATTGTATTTAATTCTCTAAAAATATGACTTTCAACTTTACGATTTATGTAAAAGGAAAAGATTAATTGAAATGCTTGAGTCTAGGTTAATGATAATGCCTACTATTATACCTAGACTAAGAGCTATAGTTCTTATGGCAGTAAATTTATTTTAATAGTTCCGATTTGCCTAATGATTTTGCAACTTCATAAAAATTATGACAGAAATTTTTAAATATCACTTACTACTTAACTATTATAATTTCTTTAAAATATAATTTACTTAAAGCTATCTTTTTACCAGACAGTATAAACCACAGAGTGAAAAAGGTGAGCACAGGAAATGAGATTCAACTAAAAGTGAATCAGAGAAACTTTCTTAAAAATTTATTAGGGGAAATTAGTTGCAATGTTTCAAGATTAGAGATAATTTTCATTATTATGTTTGGTTATAATAATTAGAAATTTTGCCAGACGCATTTAAGCTAAGAATTTTCGCTACTTCGCTTTCGAATTTTGAAATGCCAGTTTGTGTAGGATTTCAATACTTAGTTTACAAAATTTTCCTTATATCACAGTGACTTACATTTACAGAACTTAATTAAATTAATGAAATGAGTTCCTAAAATTTCACTAATTTTTAAATATTTAATGTAATATATAAAAAAAATCATTATCTTAAAGACAAAAAGGGCAATTCAAATTTAAAATGTCAGCAAAAGCATAATAATTAAAATTCTTACATAATATGTATTATGTTTCCTCGCTTTTTTTCTCAGCATATAAAATAATTTACATTTCTGTTTTGAATCTTCTGTGGAAAATCATTATGATAAAAAAATTGGAATGGAAAATTAAGGAAAATATATTTTTAAGATTTAACACATCTGGTTTTTTTTTTTATATATATATATTATGAATGAAGAATCAAAATAATCTTAGTGTCTAAATTAACATTTATCATCATTTGACAATTTCCTTTGATATTGGATTTTTTAAATTTCAGGTGAAGATAAAGAACCCAGATACATTACATTCGCTGAAATGTATGAAGAATCTAAATTGTATGCTGCTGCATTTAGGAAATTTGGCATTAAGAAAGGAGATGTTGTTGCATGTAAGTTTCACAAAATTCAAGAAAAATTTTGAAAAAATAATAAAGGTTTGTGTACCACGATTTCTCAAAGATTTTAATATAAAAAAAAGTCATTGATCTAATGGAAATGGACAAACAAGTATCTCTATAAAAATATTAATATTTTGTAAATTCTTAAGTAATTAAATCGAATTTTATAATAAGTTTTTCAATATTAATCTTATTCTTTACATTATTAATAATAACGGCTTGCTATATTAATGAAGTTTATGAAACATCGAACGTTATTTTATTTTATTATTATTTTTTATTATTGTTTTTATTTTTATTTTATTATTATTTTTTATTATTGTTTTTATTTTCATTTTATTATTATTTTTATTATTATTATATTTATTCTTATAATTTCGATATTAAGGCTATTAAGCTATTTTGAATCAGAAAACTTTGCTTAATACTAGGGAATGTAAATTTCAATATTTGTAAATTATAAATTTCGATTCTATCATTATGCGATGTGACTTTTAAAGTCATGTTGACGATGCTTTTCTTTAAACAAATTTATAAATGTTTGAATACATTTTGTTTGAACATGACTTAAATACAACCAATCAATTCTATAAATTGAATCTTTGGAAATGAGAGATGCTTGGTGGAAATTTACAGTTCAATTCATTTAATCTGAAATTTAAAATGTCTTGAAAAAATATTTTTTTTATTTAGGAAAAGGGTCAATTTGAACTTCTTTAATTTTGAGATAGTTTAAATAAAATTCATTTTCAGTTATGAAAAATAATTATAATGTTTTTAAAATTAATTCTACTAATGAGTATCATTTTTTTAAAAAAAATCCGATTTCATTATCGATATAATATTTTATTGATACTTCCATAATTATTTATATATATTCTTTTAACTAAGCAAGAAGTTATGCATTTGATATGATTATGAACTAAAGTGCATATCTTAATAAAAGATTAAACTGTAAATTTCTTTTCAGGATTTCTGAATTTAAAAAAAATCATAACAAGCTATTGAAGAAAGATAAATTATGAAGTCACATTTTAAGAAAATATAAAATATATGACATTATTCAACTTTAAAACATAAATATTGTTCGTAAAGTCTTAATCAGTTTGTACAAACCGCAGCTTATTGAAAATGTATGTAATGCAATGGGTAGGCACAATGTACAAATTATGAATGATATATTGGTATTTAAGTAAGTTTCATGGAATTTTTAAACTAGTACATGTAAAGTGTATGTATGTTTTGATCTTTTAGCAAAACGAATAGTATATCGCAATATTCTTTTATAATTCTATATACATTGAAATGGATTGATGAAATAACATTTGATCACTATTAACTTTAATCTTTGCAATAATAGTTCCAAAAATATTCTTTTATTTCATTAAATATTCTATTATTAGAGGAAATATTTATCCCATCTTCCATCATCCGGAATACTGAAAGACAGGGCGCCGTAACAATAACATCGGAAGCAAGACCAGTTTCCAAACAATCATTATCTGCTCAAACAAACCCACTCCGAAGGACGTATGTCCAATCTTTGGAAATGAAGTCAGCGTACCTGCTTCTATATGATTCTATACTTTAAAAAAAAACACAGTAATTAATTATTGTATATCGGCAATTCTCATCTATGCACTCGAACTCTCTCCCGGAGGGGAGGGGGGAATCATTATATAACCCCAGACCAATGTCCTCAAGCTCTGCATAAGCATCCGAAGTAGTTGACTGATCAACATCGTCTCATCACGGAGACGGTGGCTAAGACTGAACTAAAGTAATTCTATGGTCATTGCCAGTTACATTACTACCCGTCCTTTAGAAAGTATGTTTTATAAAGAGATTGGTAGTAATTCAACCCTACTTTATTATTGTGTCCACCACATACTTTTAATGCTTTTCTGGGGGAATTTATTGTTATATAACATACATCGGAATACCCGTGCTTTATATAAGCATCCTGGGTAGTTGAATGACTTTCTTTCTGATCTCACCTGTGAGAAAATAAGGGTGAATTCCAATGGCCATTAGACCCTGACATAACATCTTGCGTAAGAATGGAAGTAATTTGATCCCACATCATTACTATGCTTAAAAGGGAAGTGAAAAGCAAACAATGAGCCGAAGACTTTTCTACTCCATATTCCACCACTTTGGGTTCATCATTATATAAATGAGCAAGTGTTACATATAATTTAGCAAGTGTTACATATAATATTTAATAAATTCATTCTTTTTAGGCTATGTGTCTAATCGACCAGAACCACTTTTCGCAATGCACGCTACAGCAAGTATTGGGGCAATATGGACAGGAGCTCTACCGCTTTTTGGAGCGCAAGTAAATACATTGATGGAATTCACTTCTCTTTAATTTAATTAAACTGAAGCAAATGCGCAGTGCTTTTTAAAATATTTTTATTTTTAAAAAATATTATAAATAAGATTTTCAAAAATTAACTTTCGAAGATTTCATATTTAAAATCCTTCTTTATAGATATAAAAATATTTCGGTATGTTTTTACAGGCTGTCCTGAACCGCTTGAAGCAAGTGAGTCCAAGGATCTTGTTAACCATCGACAGGTTTCCTAACGACAGAGAAGAAATAGACATGCTTCCGAAAATAAAAGAAATTGTTAATAGTAAGATAAATATTTTCATTTGTATGATAAATAACTGTTGAACTAATATTCAAACTATTGTTTAAGGATGGAATAATATAAATATGCATATCTGGACAGTTTCATAATTAAATAATTTGAAAAATATTCATTCCAAAGGATTAGCTAATATTTTATCCTAAATATATATTTTTAAAATTACAAATATTATATCCTAAATGTGCAAATATTGTTGAAGAATGTAACTGAGTTGCATATATAAATAGTATTTTTTTTTTTTTTATGCTCCCGTAGACATGGAAATAAAGTAGCTGAAAATGTTCACTATTAATTGTAGTTTCAAGAAATTCATTCCTAAAGAAACATGTCTTGAAATTTCTATCTTAGATAAAATAAAAATGTCTTAAAATTAAGCACCCTTCTAGATTTAAAAAGCTTTAATTGTTGATTAAAAAAAACATTAAAAAAGGATTTTCTGATGGGACTTCTTAGAGCAGCAAATCAAAATTTTTTTTGTGTGTAAAGGTCAACTATACGTCTGATTTAAATTAATATTCATGCATTTGGCTTTATAGTTTACCATGATAAAATATTAACTAACTTAGCTTACCCCCTATTTTCTTACAAAGCGATAGGGAACAAAAATTTAAAATAATATTACTTTCGGCAATCAACATCATCAACGTTACCGAAGTTTTTTAATAACATTTCAATCTACAAGAGAGGTAGAAAAAAAAAGATATCTGTCTATTCTTCATACCTTGAAAGAGAATAGAAACTTGAATGGAAATAGTAGGATCTGGAAGTGAAGCCCATTTTAAAAATTTTATGATCATTATTATTAACTGTTTAAAGTTCGCATTGAAAAATTCAACCAATTACAATCCGTTCCAGAACAAACTTCTTCAATGGAAATCACTAATTTTGAAACAATTTAACAGTTATCTTTTGTTTATTGGTTTGGCAAAATTAGGGAACCATTTTATAGGTTTTAAGTTAACTGATATAAAGAGAACTGTACAAAAAAAATTTAAAAAATTTCAATCCTTTGTATAAAGTGTATTTATCATTCAATAATTTAATATGAAAAAAATATAAAGTAAGACATTATTCGGAGTTCTTTGCATAAGCGAATTTTTGCCGAGTAATTTTTATTTTCGAAAACGCTGTATAAAAATTGTTGAATTTATAAAATACAAATTTTTTTGGTGCTAATTATGCAAATAATAGAAATTAAATCGCTTATATTGAATGGAATCCTTTTCTAGATTTGAGAAAAATTTAGGTAATACAATTATGTAAAGTAATTTTGCTTCCCTAAGTCCGATTGGAAAAGAAAAACTTAGATCTAAATGAAATTCGACTTCTGAATATGGTTCTCTAAAAAATCTTATTTCTATAAATATTGGTAAAAAAAAATTTCTTGCTGATATTGATTTTTTTTTATCTGTAAAATTTTACATCTTGAAATAGTTTTAATCAAGATATTTCATGTTTATTTTATTAGAGAACTTGATTACAGCTGAACTTCATTAAAAGCATTTAAATGTGCTTTTTAGTGATTGGTTACAGATATGTGTCACGTGTAACAGAACATTAACGGTTATCTACCATATAAAACAAATTTGCATTATAAATTTTTAATTAATAAGCTTTAAATATCTGTGTCATAAATTTCTTATTATGGTTTTGCATTGCAAGTTTTTAATTTTTAATTAACTTTAAAAATATGGATATACAAATAATTATATTATATTTTGAAAAATAATAACGTAATGAAATGGTTCAATGATTCACATTTTTATATTTAATGGAATTTGTCAAAGTTTCCTTTATAACTAATAAGTGAAAATGTTTCTATATATAATAATACTGAAAAGCAATCAAAATTTCTATTTATTAGTTTTAATCAAACGCGTACATTTCATTTGTTTTTATGATTAAATATACATTGTTAGAATTTAGGGGCCATATGGTTACGCTTAATATACTAATTAATTTCTCACTTTGTGAAGATAAATACGGGAATTAAAAGAATTTTAAACTCGGGAAAGCAAATCTATTCTATAATCTGTTGCAAAATTTATCATTTCTTACTTATTCGTAAATTTATTGTGTGTGTGTGTGTATATATATATACACGCCTTTTCTAAAAAAAAATTATTATTTCCCTTTTCATAGATTTACCATCTGTGGAAAAAGTCATAATTATTCCCTCGAAGAAAGAATCTAAACAGAAAGATATAAGCAACATTCGAAATAGGTAACTATTCATTTTCTTTGAGTACGCAAGTATGATAAAAATAAAATCTTCTTTTAAACCAGTCTCGGACAATTATATCATTGTAAATTTTACCACCAGGATGCTCAATCAACATTTTCTAAAATTTAATCAATATATCTGTTAAATTTCTAGAAAAGTTAATGGGAGATGTGAGGTACAAAAGTTACCTGAAGATATAAATTAATTTTCAGCATTTGTATTGAGTTTTAGAAAGTCTGCTATGGAGAAGGTGATAAATTTGTAAGCGTAGAAAATTCTCCTTATATTCAACAGGTTTTCAATTTACAAGAGACAATTAACGAAAACATTTATGTAAAATATTTTAGTCCATTGAAAATAATCAAAAAATTTGATTTAACAGATTTTTTTAAAAATTATCAGTTTTATCACCAAATAAAATTATATAATTTAATGGTGTATTCCCAAATTCATTGTTTTATTTCTTCTTACTAGGAAGTAATTTAGCATTAATTTGATAATCTTCATATTTAAAAGAATTATCTATTTGACTACAAAATAATTTATACAAATTCCATGAAAAAAAATCATACCTGTTTTTTTAAGTATAACAATAGTGAATATTATTGTAAAAGTGCTGAAAAATAAATTATTTTTTTAAATGTCGGCAAGTCTTTGACATTTCCTTTTTAGAGTGAAAGTTTATAAGGGGAGATCATGAATATATGGATGAGAAATCGCCGGATAAATAAAATTTATCTGGAGGATATAAAAAAAGAGAATTTCTCATGCCGAATTATATTTTCTATGAGAGAATTAAGCACATAAACTGATTTCCCTATTTTGTAACTGACCTTAGAACCCGTCAACTATTCTCTTCGGTTGCTTATTCAACTGCGCTGGAACAAGCCAAATAATACGATTATTTCATGCTATTCAGTTTGAGAAATGTGACATAATGATGATCTCATCTTTAAATGTTAAATCAAGAAAAAGATATAAATATATACGAATGATTTGTTTAATTTTAAAGGAAATACGTCATTCACAAATTCTATTTTAATATAAATGGCAAGAATGATTAGTTTCATTTGCTTTACAGAATGTGAACATATTGTATAAAAAAACAATAAATTATTCGAATGAAACGTCTATATTAATCAGTATAATAGCATCAAAGTCATTCCAGAATTATTTTTATTATAGGTACTTATTTATTCTTTTTATTATTTTCATAAGTAAGCATTGCCTCATGTTATTGAAAACATTCTAAAAATTTATTGAGCAGAAAAACATGATCCAAATCTTTAATTATATATGTTAATATTGACTGTTAGTTTCATTCAGATTCAGAATATTTAATCAGTAATATGTTTTACTTTGCATTCTAGCTGCTTTCTAGACGAATTTTTGAAGCTTGGAATGGATGAAAACGGATCTGTTCCGGAAATGGAATTTGAACAAGTCTCATTTTCACATCCTGTTTTCATAAACTTTACATCTGGAACAACTGGTTTACCAAAGGCCATGATGCACGGGAGTGGAGTAGGTATTTCGAAATAAATTATTTTATTTTTTGATATTTTTCTGCGGAATAAATCTTAAGATTTATTCTTTAAAATTTTTTTAACTCTCTCTCTCTCTCTCTCTCTCTCTCTCTCTCTCTCTCTCTCTCTCTCTCTCTCTCTGTGTGTGTGTGTGTGTGTGTGTGTGTGTGTCTGTGTGTGTCTGTGTGTGTCTGTGTGTGTGTGTGTGTGTGTGTGTGTGTGTGTGTGTGTGTGTGTTTGAGTATAATTTTGAGAATAATTTATTTGAGATAAATTATATATTTAAAACTAATTTTGTCCTTAAATTCAGTCAATGAATTTTTCCAGCGTATAAATCTATTTTTTGTCTTTTTATTTTTTTGACCTTGTAACATTTTTATTAATTTCAGTTACTTGACAGCAACATTAAAAGAGCTCATGTTAAACAAATTGTCGAGCGTTGTGGTTTACTTTTTGTAACATTTATATTGGTTGAAGTCGGTTAATTTTTTTTATTGGAGAAACTTTGATATATCACTTTTATTTCTCATTAAAATATGAATCAAAATATTTAGTTTCAAAATTATTCATCTTAAACGTCAATCACTGATTTAAAAAAAAAATTGCAAGACTCCTGAAGGGAAAATAAAAAAATATATGAAGTTGTACGAGTACGATTAAAATTGAAATTTATGAAATTGCATGAAAAATATGTGTTCTTTCAATTTTATTATAATCATTTCATCCATAGAAAAAGTACTCAAAAATTTTAAAAAATATATTCAGAATGATTTAAAGAAGAAAAGCAACAACAAAAATGATAAACTATGGAAGAAAACTAGACAAAAAAATTAATTTAAATATTTATTTTATTATATTTAGTATATCATATTTATTTTAAATATATATATAACAAATTTATACAAACAAAAAAACTAAATATATTTTTTTATTTCCCAGCCAGCGTTAATTGGCTATATAATTATAAAGTCATATTGTCAGTTTGCAATTGAAGGAGCGAAATGTTAATTAAAACATCAGTTGGAATAACAGATTATATTGTATAGTGTAAACATTCATTAATAATTATAGTTTTCATACAAGAAACATCGCTTTTAACAGCGTTTAAGCATCATTTCGTAGTATTACAAAATATTAAGAAATGAGATTCTACTTGGTACTGCGAAAAAAAATATTCCTCATTGCATGACTCTTACGCTATCTAATGGAAAAAGGCAGATTAAGTATTTATAAATCTTTTCTCTGAACAGTATTTTAATATATGTGATGATCAAAAATAACTGGAAAGAAGCGGCATTCGCTATGATTCACCTCAGTTCCATTCTAAAAAACAATATTGGTGTGAGACGTATGTTTATCAAGTTTGTGCCAAAATTGTTTGCAGATATCAAACTGAAAACCTACATTCAGCTGCGCTTGCTGCCACAAATTTGCAAGAAATGTAGAAAACCTCACTGAAAATTATTGTGATAAGGATTGAATCACGGATTTAATCGATGATTAAGAGCAATTTAAAAAATTTTCTGCCATTAAAAATACGACAATTGCACAATATATGCATGTGTTCAAATTCTATTGTATGAAAGCTGCAACCGTGTATTGTCGGCGCATGCGTGAAAAGATTAAAGATCAATATCTACTAAGAGCTTTCATACAATAGAATTTTTAATTAATTAATTTTTAGTAGTAGTAGTTTTTTTAGTAGTTTAATGGAATTTAGTTAATTTTTTTTAGTTATTGTTTTGAAGGTAAGATACACATTCCTACACCTTTTGATGAAACTTCAGATAATGCATTGTTCCAAACTCTGAAGAAACATCTGATGGTTTAAATTCCATACTAAGCTACCAATAAATTTCGATTTCCTTCATAAGAAAAAAAAACTAACTTCATTTCCAACATTCATCTCCAAATCATATCTTTCAATCTTAATTCGCTTATAGATTATATATTTGTAAGTATTTCTTAATTCTTGAAGTATACTGTAGTGTTTCTATAACTACAGTAGACTCCCAATTATCTGCGGGCGGGTTATCCGCGCCTACCGCACAAATTTTTTTTTTTTTTTTTTGACTGATTTTTTCAAAAAGGTGCAGCTTTACAGTTATGCTTTTGTAATTACATAATGCATTACAGTATTAAAACAGTACATATGAATTAATTTTTCTGTGCAACCTTGACGCCTCTCGTACGTACAAAGTACTTTTCTGTTTTCATTAACAAAATGCATTTTAGTTCAGTTTTGAGTGATATACTAAAATATTAAGCGTTAGTTAAACATTTCCTGCGGTTTATTTTACGTTTTATTGTACATAAAACGATTTTTCAAAGTTGGAATGACTGTTTTCTTTTTTGTTATACCCGTTTTTAGCTTTTTTCGGATTATCCTCGATTTTTGTTATCCGCGGCGGCAGCGCCATCCAATTCCGCGGATAATCGGGAGTGTACTGTATATAGTTTTAAAAATATATACAGATGAATTATTATAATTTTTATTATTATTTTTAATTTGATTGAAATAAACTATGAAAAACAAAGTATAACTGAAATTCTCTGATTATGACATTTTTAAAGAAGTAATGTGTATATATGACTCAAACGTAGTGATTAAATTCAGAGTTTAGAAAAATGACATACGTAGATTTAGAAGTATTCTTTTTTTTTAAGTATCTCTTTGTTTCTCTTATAATTAATTTATTCATGTTTTAAAAAATTTCACTTCACAGGCTTTAATGCCCACTGCTAAGGATTTTTGGATACAGATGGATTCTGACAGAGACAGCATTTGGTTTTCCATGTCTCCGGTAGGATTTTAATTCAACTTTTACATGAAGCTAAGCTGAATTAATAATGTCGCTGAAATTTTAGAATGCACAGAATAACTTTAGAATACAGTTTATACGTAATAATGTAACTATATAATTAAAAACAAAGTGAAGATTTACTATTAAAATTATTAGTTGCAAATTTCTTCTTTGGCAAATTTTGGTTTAAACATTGAGTTATAATAATATTATATATGTAACATTATTTTGTTTGCAGCAGAATGCAGATTCGAAGACGTTGAAGAGACATGTTATATTTTTAAATTAATTTTAATATCCATTTCGTGAAAGCATAATCATTTACAAGCAGAGACGCGGACAAGGCACGTCCACCGCAGCGCAGCACAAACGCAGAAGTAAGGAAAAGCGCGAAACAAATGATCACTAGTCTTATATAACATAGAATTTCCGGCCACGCGCCGATGGAATACATGTGTTGACCTTTGACAAGGGCAACGGAAATATCATTTTCATTTAATGCTTAGTACTGATGGCGCATTATTTTTACAAAGGAATTAATTAAACCGAAAGTGGAATTGGATCACGAAATAAGAGAATATTTTAAAATGAAGTTACGATGGACTAAATTAAGATAAAATATTGGACATTAATTAAATTGAAATTAGAGTTAAAATATCATTATATATATACATATTAAATTTACAAGTTATATCTATAAAACTAATATATATTAATTAAATTGAATTGTGTTGCCTCTTAGATAATCTAAATATTAGGTAAGATTGCTACATTTGGATTCTGTTTAACCTCTGATTGCAAAAATTCGATGTGTTGGATTCATCGTAATTTTATTATCTCCGTTTTAACTACTGCTGATTATTTTTATTACAAATGAAGTCGCACATATGTGATACTTCTAAGGATAATTGATAGATAAGGATGTAAGGATAATTGATGTCTTAGTATATAAAGTGGAAATAGTAAAAATTCTTTTATTTTATTATTAATCTTTTATGACGTTATATAACCTCCATTGTATAATTTTTCAATAGTAAATATATGCTTTCTAGCACACATTTGTAACAAAAATTTCTAATATTGTAAATATTACTTTATATATTGTAATATAATTGTTTTAAAGATAATAACTCATGTTTCACGCGAATATAATAGTCAGTGGGTGCTTCATTATCCCAAAATACGTTTAATTTTTATATCGTGAATAATAGATAATGTTAAAAAAAATTTAATAATATTTATCATTAAGTTGCAATATTTTACTATCTCAATTATCTCAAAAAAAAGTTCGTTTTGAATTTGATATAAAAGAATGATGCATAAATAAAAGCAACGAATACTTAATGGCATAAATGAATGAGCTAATTTGCTTTAAGTTATTTTTATTGATTACCAAATTTAAAAGAAACTTGCAATATAAATGATATTTTTAATTCTATATTTTAATGCATTATATTTTTAAGAGATGTATTAAGTAATTAATGAGATAAATGAATGAGCTAATTTGCTTTAAGTTATTTTTATTGATTACCAAATTTAAAAGAAACTTGCAATATAAATGATATTTTTAATTCTATATTTTAATACATTATATTTTTAAGAGATGTATTAAATAATTAATGAGATAAATGAATGAGCTAATTTGCTTTAAGTTATTTTTATTGATTACCAAATTTAAAAGAAACTTGCAATATAAATGATATTTTTAATTCTATATTTTAATGCATTATATTTTTAAGAGATGTATTAAGTAATTATTTTACGTTTATTTACTTTTAAATAACGTAAAAATGGAGAGACTTTTATAAAAAAAGACAAAAAGAACAGAAGATAAATCACAAAAAATAAAAGAACTTAAATCGTATTTTTTTTTTTTTTTTTGAAGAAAAAATTGGTATTTACTATTTACAAAATAGATACGATATTCTAATAATTACATAAGAAATTCTTCGAAGGTTTTTTTTAATTAATTTTTTTATAAAATAAATTTTGTTACTATTTTCTTTTAAATTGCAAGTCTCATTTGTTCTCATGATTTTCAATTCTCCCCTCTCATTTTAGCTTCACACTATTAGCTTCAAAATCAAAAAGCAATGGCTAATATTTAAAATTCGAAAATTATAATTTCTGTTTTCTTTCTGCTACCCTCATTTACAGGTAGGATGGGTATCGTGGAATATGACTTGTGCCCTCCATTTCTGTGGAATCGGTGTACTTTTGTATGAAGGCGTTCCTTACTATTTAAGTCCAACCTACTTTTGGGACTTGGTGGCCGACCATAAACTCACCCATCTGTTTCTCCCAGCCAATGTCGCAGATGATTTAGAGAAATTCGGATACATTCCAAGTTAGATTTTCTTTTTATGAATTAGTATAGTTTTTGTATAAAATATAAGATTATTTAATTCTCAAACGCACAGAAATTCGATGTAAATAAGTGTGAACTTAATAGAAATAGTTTACAAAAATAATTTTGACATTAAAATTTTAACCTTTTGCACTCGTAAAAGCATTTCGATGTTTAATTATTCACCTAATTCAAGGACTTGTTTATTGCGAGGAAAAATATATGAATTGTTTTAAGTTGAATTTCTCCAAAAAATTAACCCCTTACACTCGGATTAAGGCGACTCTCACTCGCCAAACGAGACGGTGCATCATTTTGGCGTTTTATTTATTTATTTATTTTTCTGTTTTAATTGTGGCAAAATGACGAATGGTAAAAAGACGTAGATTATTTTTTCGGGGAAATTCAACTTAAAACAATTGTATACATATTGTCACCTAGGTTCTTTAGTGTGGAACTCAATGACACACACAAGAGGTACAGCTAAACCAATTTATTAACTCAACTCTGAACTCAGAACACAGTGATTGACAGATCTTCTGCTTTTATACTAACAGGGAAAGTTCCAGAATACTTTTCTGGAGACAGTAAGAAAAGTCCAGAACACTTGTCTGGTAAACTAAAGAAATGTCCAGAATCTTCTGGTACATGAAATAAAGGAAAACATAAAATCAAGGAATTAAATATTTACACAGACTGTGAATCGCATTGTCTCTAGCGGGATTCAAACTTATGATCTCTTGATTAAGAGACCAGTGCTATGACCATTCGGCCATGGGGAGTCGACTGTCTCTTTTCAATGCGGCAATATTTATTTTTGGAGCTATAAACAAACCCTTGTATTAAAGGAATTATTATGCATAGAATTACTTATCAAAGTGCAAAGAGTTAATCTACAACATGTTACTACTCTTTAGGTATTTTGAACAATCAAAATTATAAAATTGAATAAAACATCAAAGTAATTCACCACCTCGAATGGTACCCGAGTGGAGTCATCCGACTGTAAAGGGTTAATTAGGATTATGAATAACAATTAAATTAATATTTTTTAATTAAATTATTCCTTTTTCATATGAAACTTAAGAATAATTTAGTAATGATTTAAAAGTGGTTTTAAATGTTAGAAAATGTTTGTTATATTAGAAATTTTAATTTTATAATAAAATGATTGATTCTTTTTAGCTTTAACTTTTTTATTAAAATTTTTGTAAAGCAATTTTAAATATTAAAACATCAGAAATTAATAAAAACACTCATTTATCCCTTAAATTTAGGTTTGAATACGTGTAGAACATATGATTTTCTTGTTTTCAAGAGTCGCAATTAAAAGTTACCTTATTGAAATCTTAGCTCGATGCTCCGTTTTATATTGTAGGACCACAAAAATCCTAGAATTTTTTTAATGCTTCAATATTATTGCAAAAGAATAATTGTGAGTTAATTATAAAGAAAATTATATTGGTTTATTAACACAAAATAAAAAAATAATAAAATGCCAAAATTTCTGATTCCGAACAAAATTAATATAAAAATAATAATAAATGAGTTTCAAATTTTGCTGTTCGATTTAAATTTTAATCCTTTCTAAATTTTTTTTATTTATTATTGAATATAATTGTAGTGTTTTCTTCAATTTAGCGGAAAGGCATGATCTGAGCCATCTTAAGGCTGCTATGGCAGGAGGAAGCATTGTAAAACCTCAAGCATACGACTTCTTTTATAAAACTGTCAAGAAGGACATATTCTTTTGCGCAACTTATGGTAATACAAAAATTTATATAAGTGCATTTAATGGAAACATAAAAATTAAATATTTATAAAAAAAAATCTTTTCTGTTGAAATTTCTTATAGTGTTTAATTACAAAATTCAATTGGAAAAAGATAATTTTGTTTTTATTTATATAAAATTATTTTTAAAAACTATACTAAAATTTAATTTGAACTCTCAGCATCAATTTCTTAAATTGATTTTTATAATGTATCAGCCGTTAGACTCACTGTTTTGCTTGCGCCTATTTAATCTATAGATATGTAAAAAGAAGCAACACATACGTATTTCTAAGTTGGGCAGTTTGTGTATTCAGCGCATAAAAGATTTACATCTTAATCTCCTAATTAATTTTTATTCTATGTATCCGGATAAGCCTTTTTAATGTAAATATTTGAAGTAAATGGAGCTTTTAAGAAATTAAATTTAACTAAAGTTTTTGCATTGTTCCGTTTTGGTTTCAGATACATAAAAGTTTATTTTTCTCGAGGCACCGACTGATTGGAATCTCTCTTTAGCAAAAGAGAATTCACTAATCAATGAAGAATTTCAAATGATGTTCACCAAAAATTGTTATATAGGAAAAATTTTGAAAGACTATATTGATTGGGGATGAAGTTTCACATTGTTTTAGCTTCTAGTATCTTGATCTAATTCAAGATTTTTCTAATACTTGGATACTTCAAACAGTGCAAAAAATTACGTCAATTTCATTTATTTTATTACAAGAGGAACAAAAGAAAGACATAAATTCTAAATTTATTAAAGAGGGTCGCAGCATTAACTCCTTCATTTAAAAGACTTCAATAAAAGATACAGATTGCAACTATATACAAGTAGCAATTTTAAAATGTACCAAAATGTCTATTAACTATTCGAATTTATATGTTTATATTTATAATTTATTTAATATTACATCTTTTATATTTATAATTTATTCAATATCACATAGTTTATGATTTATTTAATATTACATGTTTATATTAATAATTTATTTAGTATTACATGTTTATATCTATAATTTATTTAATATTACATGTTTATATCTATAATTTATTTAATATTACATGTTTATATCTATAATTTATTTAATATTACATGTTTATATCTATAATTTATTTAATATTATAATTTACAAATAATATGCAGGGTGATTCAAAATTCAGCATAGACATTGTGAACATAACAAGCCAAATTCGAGTAAGAATACTTCGTCGTATTATCCAGAAAAATGAATTAGAATGGTATTCATCAGTGTAGTAGTTGAATATCAATGCAAATAAATTTAATTTTCAACTGCATATGAAAAATACACTGAAATTTACAAATATCTGAAACTGTGTACATGCTAACTATGACGCATGAATCTCAGTCGCCAAGAAATGTCTTGCATTTTCAAAAGATAGACCAAGAATTTCCGGCATCTTTGTAAAGCACTTATTACTGTGAATAGTAAGAACTTCAAAAAGTTTTTGTGAAATGCAAATTTCACAAATGCATGTTTTAGTTGGCGATCTAAAATATCGCCAACTAAAGGGGATTTGCCATTTTTGGATCTTCAAGCCTCTTACCTCTATTAGCACAAGATACTTAACAAAATTACAAGAATATCTTTGCGATATTTTGTGGTATTCACAATATCGAATAGCATCACAACTACATCATAAAACATCTTGTGCTAGTTGATATATTTCAGATGGATTACTTTTAGCGTTAAACTCGTTCCCACCATTAATTCTAGATTATTTTACACTTTCTTCTTTTTTTTAGGAGTTTATACGCTGCATTTTGAATTAGCATAGTCACATTGGGACTATGGTAATTCAAAATATCGAATATGCAGCTTATGGTGTGAACTACCATATAGTCACATCAGGGTCACCTCAAATATGAGGATGAGAAGCTCCCGGCATGGTGAGTGGTGCTCACCATCCGGGTGGGTATAGAAATGGTGTGGGGTCGATTACTCTCTACGGATGACGGGATATGCTTTCCCCGGAAGGGTTGTGCCTTGGCCGTTGATGGCCTTTTGGTCTCAATCTAAGTTCCCACCAATGCTATCACGACGATTCGGTCACTTAGATTTTAATTATATGCCTCTGGTGAGTCAGAGTAGTTAATGTGTGATTATCCTCTATGTGATTTTGATCACGTATATCTATTTTCTTTTATAGGTAGCACAGAAGTGACTGGAACTTGCATCTCTATGGAGAAGTCAGTGCCGATATATCGAGGGGAGAGCCCGGTTGCTGCGATAGCAGTAGATATGCAATGCGTTAATGAGAAAGGTGAAAATATTTAATTCTTCTAAATATTTATTTTACAGAAAAATTATTTCAATTGAGCTGGTTGTATAATTAATGGATACATATTACATAAATGAAAAGGAAGGCCCTTTCTAACACATAGAGTGTCAAATCTCAACAGCAAGTTTAGTTTAGTTTAGTTTAGTTATATTAACGTCCCGTTGTAAAGCAACACTAGGGCTAAAGCAACACTTGGAACGGACCTCGTCATTTTGAACCGGGGTCAGATGACGAGGACGACACCTGAGCTGGCACCCCCTTCTCCACACCACGCCATACCATACCATACCATACCACACCAGCGGGAGGACGTTTGGCAATGACGGATTTAACCTGCAACAGACCCCCTTACACGACGGTTCTTCGGTGGAATCGGGTCTCGAACCTGAAACCCTACGCCTCACGAGTCGAGACCTTACCACCATTCCACCGCGGCCCACTCTATAGCAAGATATTGCGACTATGAAATTATACAATACCTATTTTAAGCTACACAATAAAGAACCATGGCATTTTTGTGATTTTCAATATTTATAGATGTATTCCTTTGTTAGGTTATCAATATTTTCAAATTATTCATTTTTAGTCATGATCAAGTGAAGTTGATGCCAGATTCCTTTAACCAATTTTTGTAGATCATAACATACTGAAAAAATTCCTCTCGGCAAATTGGAAGGCAAAGATAGATTCCTTTACATCTGAGTTACTATCTAACAACATAAATTTGTGATGTTGGAAGCAGTCAAAATTAAGACATGAAAATCACTTTTCCCCACTAACTCCTAAGATATTGCTGTTATAGAAACACTTTAACCCTTTCTAGGGCCGTGGGAAGTATGCTTCCCACAAATTTATCAATCTTTGTATGAATTTATGTAGGTTGGCATAAGTTCTGACAAAATTTTTTTAGAAAGACAGAAACTTAGATGCTTTAATTCTTTATCTTACACAAAATGATGCGTTTTTATTTGATATTAACTATTAATTAACCAAATTAATTAATAAATCAAATTAAATTTATCTAATAAACTAAATGAATCCCTTTTCTTATTCTAATTTCAAGCCAAAAAATATTTTAACATAATATGACTAGAAAAAAATGGCTCTTCAAAGGGTTAAATACAAAAGTTGATGGTTTAATGAGGCGCTAATTTCGCTAAATGAATTTATTTTTCTTTCTCCAATATTAAGAAAGTTATAGTTAGATGGGTCATTCCAAACTCACCGAGATTGTTACATTTCTAACAACATATTCCAAGCTGTTTAAAATCCAAACAAAATTACTCTAGTCATCCTATTCATAAGATAAATGTTATAGGCAAAACGCTAAGCGTATACTTTTGAACGAAGGGTGGTTTTGGGTTCTATAGGGACCATGATTGGTGAAGAAATGAAGAAATTTTCCCGAGGTCTTGTTATGAAAACCATTGCAATAGTTAGTCTTCCTACAGGAATGAATATATATACCTAAACACTTGACTCACTGCAAAACATTTAATGTTAATCAAGATATGGACCATTTAATATAATCTTATCTTGAATTGGTTATCCTCCTATTTTATATACAATCTTTGGACCGTGATTTCTAAGCTAAACATTTTTGTTCCAGTGACAATCTAATGAATTAAATTCTTTATTTCCTTCACTAGATTGATACCAGAACTAAGCTATTTTAAATGCCATACGTATATTTTTTATAACATTCTTTTCAGTAGTTATTCAGTTGCTTGAAATTTTTAAAATCTCATTTGAATCATAAATCTAATAAATTTAAGATGAGTTCCCTTTATCAAGTATAGATGGCAGCACAGTATTTAGAGATCTTAATTACACATTTCGTGTCTTCTTTCTTACAAAGCTTATTTTTAATATAGATTTGCTGCTTTAACATTTTTTCGCCATTGCACTCTACGTTTTTTTGATCAGTAGGAGCTTTTTTTTTTATTTGCAAACCTATTGAAATCGAATACGGATAATTGATTATAATAAAATCTGCAATATTTTCACTTCTAGGATTTTGAGGAAATTAGTGGAACGATATTAATAAGCACTGTTATAATTTAAAGCTTTAAATTATGAAAAAGTTTCAATTTCTTAAATATAGATGGCGACACTAAAAATAGGAATACCACTGAAAAGTATCTATTATGTATCCTTCTCTTTATTCCAAAGGTTATATATATATATATATATATATTGCATTCATTTATTTTCTATCATACCTTATACATAATTTTGAAGCTGTTACTTTTTTTCAGGTGAACCCGTCGAAGGCGAATATGGAGAACTGATTATAGCAAAGCCTGCACCATTTTTACTTCTAGGATTATGGGGTGATACAGACGGATCTCGCGCTAGGAAAAGTTATTACGAAAAATTTTCAGGTCATTACAAACAAATAATTTGAATTTATATATTACAGCAATATTTTAGGTAAATTATTTAAATAAGAAAGTTATCGACAACAATTCAGATATCTTCTGTTCAAAGTAAAACTGCGGTTTTTTTTTTTTTGTTTTTTTTAAAATAAAGGGGTTGATAAATGATATATAGGTGATTTTAGTGCATCAAATATATCTATAAAGGTGGATCATTTATATTACAAATAAAATATTTAGATTTTCTTATTTATATGTGCCGTCAGGCTCAAATAATTTAAAATTATATTAAACTCTATAATATATATTTTAATAAATATATTGCATTTTGAAAGCTTTAAAAAAAAGCCTTATTTATCATGAAGCTTAATTTTTCTTCATATTATTGGTCAAAAATATATACAGAGAGAGTACAAAGGATGGACCCTATTTTAAAAAATCTTATTTCCGAAACTACTGCACATATTACAATAAGTGATACATGAATTTGAAGAGAAACATACCTATTTTTATTCAGTTACAAATGTCCGATGTATGACCCTCTTGTTACACATCATACGCCCAATCTGTAATCCAGTTCGTTCCAAACATTTTGTTCTAATAAACGAAATAACATAAAGAAATCAATAACGAATTTAGGTTTAGGTGTCGCCATCTACAGGACAAAATTATAAATTCAAAAAATATTTCATTTCATTTCAGTAGAGGTCGCTTTTCGCAAATTGATATTAAACTAAATAATTTTAAAAAACAATTTCAAATGAAAAAATAGGAATGATTTATATGCCGTGTGAATCAATAGAAGTATTATTAAAAGTGTTACAAAGTCTTATTTTTTTTCTAATCTTTTGTTCCAGTTAGTTATCTATACTTATAATAAAGCTCAATGTGTGTGTGTGTTGCCGCTCTACAGGCCAGGTCATTTGACATACAGCTATCAAATTTGTTACATGCATACCTTAGAGGTTGGGAATGTGCACCTGGGGTCCCTTTTTTTGAAATTTTAATTAGAATTTTAATTATTAATTAAAAACTAACTTTCCCGCCAAAAATATCTTCCATTTTCCCCAGCGGCAAATGAGTAAGGCTGTAGTTTCTTTTTTCCTCCCAAAAGTAATGAGTCCAGGGTTAACATTTTTCGGCGGATTATTTCAAACGATTCTGTTTATTTTCTTAATGTTTTATGCATTTAAAATTAAACATTGTTAATGAATCGATCTTTCAGATTCATTCTGAAGTACTTTTGAATTAAAATAACACAGAATAAAGGAAATTAAAAATGTATAATCTGCATAGCGTTACCCCAACTGGCGTAGAAAAATTCACGCATTTGCGTTAACGTAACTGGCAAAGAAAATTCACGCATGCGCACTGTGTTCTGATTGTTGCCATGACAATCGTTATGAACGGATGATTTAAATTATTTTTAGGTTAGTTGCATGCTTTTGTAAGTAAATTGTATTTATGTTCGTTATATATTTTTTGTATATGCTTATAGTTTTAAGTACATCGTTTTTTAAGTAGTTTTTTTAAACCTGTTTTAGACCGATTATTTTAAACGATTCATTTTATTTTCTTAGTGTTTGATGCATTTAAAATGAAACATTGTTAATGAATCGATCTGTTCATGACGAATCTGAGAAAATTTTGTTGAGAAATTCTTGAGATATTACATAAATTAAGAAAGATATTCTTTAGTGCCCATAAAGTTTAAACGCTCAGTGACTCTATTATCAGTAATCATATTATTAAAAAAAATCAGTAAATTTCAGTAAAAATTATTATTATATTAATTGCAGATTAGTCATTTACACTTTAATTTAAAGCATACATTCTACGATTGATAACAGAAAATTAGAGAGATACATATCACGTTATGACTAAAGGCCTTTATAATATTATGAGTGAATTATATGACTATCAAAATTTGAAGTTTTAAAATATTTTGCTGAAGAATCTATTAAAGTTGGAATTGCATAAAATATTTAATTATTAAAATTTTAACGAACATTAAGATTGGCGAACCGGCTGGTCGCCAAAGGCGGCTAGTATACCATAAATGCCGAAAACGCTGTCAGAACTTAAAGAACTCATTCAGAACCACTGGCAGAGTGATGTTTCAAAATGTTTGGAACGAACTGGATTACAGATTGGACATATGCCATGTAACAAGAGGGTCAAACATCGGACATCTGTAACTGAAAAAAAAACTTGGTAGATTTCTCTTTAAATTCATGCATCACTTATTGTAATACGTGCAATAGTTTCGGAAATATAATTTTTTTAAAATCGGGTCCATCATTTGTACTCACTCTGTATAAATAATAATGCATAAAAAGATAAATAAAAACCAATTTTTTTATTTAATTAGAAATCTCATCATCATATTATTCAATTGCATTCTATTATTCGTTACACAAGCTTTAATGCAATTTCAAATATTGCGAGCTTTATCTCAATGATTATTTTGAAACTACGTTGAATTCACTGAAGCCATTCCTTTTATATAAAACTAAACATCTTATCCGATCTTACTTTATCCAATGAATTATGGGCATACGAGAACGAAAAGTATATCAGTTGATTCTAACTTTTTTTTCCCCGCAGGAAAATTTGCAATGGGTGATTTTGCTGTTGTTAATCCAGTCACAAAAGGATTTGTTATCTGCGGGAGAAGGTAAAACCAAGCTTCCTTTTTTGATATGTGTGTGTGTGTGTGTGTGTGTGTGTGTGTGTGTGTGTGTGTGTGTGTGTGTGTGTGTGTGTGTGTGTGTGTGTGTGTGTGTGTGTGTGTGTGTGTGTGTGTGTGTGTGTGTGTGTTAATTTTTCTTTCTAAAAGTCAACATAACTTCATTCTGCGTCATTTCAAAAGAAAATTTTTATATTCTTAAAGAAAATAACTAATTTTTTTAAAAAATACAATGTGATAATTCACAGAAAAAAGTAACCATCATTTTCTTACAAAATTATTTGTCCTAGTTTTGATCACTCATATTTTGTTCAATTTTGTGGAAATTCATAATTTTTTTAAAACTTCATTAATTTTTTTAATAGATTAATCTTTTAAAAAACAACTTTCAATTTTTAGTGATGATACTCTAAAGCAAAGAGGCACACGGTTTGGTTCGTCAGAAATTTATAATGCAGGTAAGTAATTTTAATGTAAATATTACTGATAATAAATGTCTCTTATATTCTATAATATGAGTTCATCGTCATATTATAGATTATTATAAACATATTATAGATCTATTTTAGGAAAGTTATGGTCCTAGGTTGGCATGTTATCTGTAATTTACATCATGCTTATATACGGTTTTTTCATCATCGATATGACGTGCATGATGAAAAAAAAATCGTTCAAAATTCTTCAAAAGGCAGACTTAAATCCACAACTAACAAATTTCAGTAATAGATGTTTAATTCTTGTGCAGGAGATCCTTCTTAGAAAGATATTTTAAATGTTATTGGAGTTTTAATTAAAATTTACTCAATAATTTAACGATTTTCCTCAGTAACTTCGTAATTATTATTATACAAAAACCAATCATACAAAACAGCAATTAAAAAAAATGGCCATTTTAGTAATTTGGCTATTATTATAAAAAATTGTACTAGATTTTGCTATTATTGTACAAAAACCAATCATACAAAACATCAATTAAAAAAAATGGCCATTTTAGTAATTTTGCTATTATTGTAAAAAATAGTTCTAGATTTTGCTATTATTGTACAAAAACCAATCATACAAAACAGCAATTAAAAATATGGCCATTTTAGTAATTTTGCTATTATTGTAAAAAATAGTTCTAGATTTTGCTATTATTGTACAAAAACCAATCATACAAAACAGCAATTCAAAATATGGCCATTTTAGTGATACTGATTTTGATCCCACATATTTATTTTGCTAGTTTTAATAAATTTCTAAAATATTTTAAGAGAATTTATGATATTTCTCATTATTTAAAATCCTTTGTTCTGTAATGATGCGCGTTTGGATAATATGAAATAATTTTTTCTCTGTACGTTATTGCTGCTATATAATTACGAATAAATTTAAAAATAAAGACCAATAAAGCCTGAAACATTAACATTCCACAATGTGTAACTAGATCCTCGCCCGTTTTTTCTCTATGAAATTTCAAATCAACCAAAATTAATGAATTCACTATTCAAAATGCTCAGAAGTCTTAAACAAAGATAAATAACAAAAAGTTTTTAATATTAACAACTATTTTAGGAAAAGCTGCTTTATTTAATTAACATTAAAAAATTATTGATATACTAAACATTTAGAAACAGATACCAAGTAAATTTTACATTAGCAATATTTTGAAATATATTCTGCTGCAGTTTTTAATAAAACAAACTTTTTTCCCCAAAAATCGAATATAATTTTTTAAAAATATTGTTGCTTTTAATGCGATATAAATAGAACTCAAAAGTAGGTACTGCTTCTACTGTACAATTAGATAAAATGGGACAATATTTTAATTCTAAAAATATTTCGGTAATTGAAAATAACAGCATTAGTTGTTTTCTCTTAATGGAAGACAAAACTGCAATTTTAATACGCACAGATTACATTTTTAATTATTGGTTGATTCAGTTTATTTAAATTTGTATACCATTTTACAACAATATGAAGGATATTTTTGATGGATTATGAAATGTTGAGTCAGCTACAGAGGATAATATTATTGTTATTATAATTATATTGATGGTTTCCACCCTATTCCTATAAATTAAAAAAATCAAATATTTCTAAATTTCAGAAAAGTTATCATTTTGATTATACTAAACATGACAAATACTGTATAGAACTAAGATATCAATTTCAAAAATTTGGAAAATTGCCTTATGTTATTTCTTAATTCATATGGAACAATTTGAAAAGTCGAGAGGTTAATATACTTTTTGAATTTCTTACATATAAATCAAAAAGTAATCAATGAATTTTGCTGAAATTATTTTTAAAAAAAATCAAGGCAATTTCAAATAATGATTGTTAAAAAGAAAAAATAATACTGAGCACCCATAGTACTCTTAAATGCTAAATATTCATTAACATGATAAACTAGTCTCTAATTTGATTATGAATTTGACGTATGTAAACATTTCTTGGGGAAAGGATTTTCTACTCTTTGTAGTTTTTTGCCTATATGATGATACTCGTAACTCTTCTCCAGTGAAGTCAAACGCTTGTTCCCTGGTTTTAGCCCGAATCTTAATGAATATTTATTTCCTTGTCACAAACTATATACCAACATTATTTAATTTAAGGAAAATAAACAGGGATGTTTTCCTTTTCAGTGGATGTATTCGTTGAAGTTCGGGACTGCATTTGCGTTTCGCAATATAACAAAGACCTAGATGAAAGAGCAGTACTTTTTCTCAAAATGAATGAAGGCTTCTCCTTTAATGACGACATCGTAAAGAGGATAAAAGAAGCAATCACCAAAGAGCTCACATCCGCACACATACCAGACGTTATACTGGAAATTCAAGACATTCCTGTAAGACATTAAATAGTCCAGTAATATATTTATTGTTTTTTATCGCCATTTTATTTCCTTATTAAATTGAACAGCTTATTTATATAACAAAAACTCAGGATATTTCTTCAAATCGTTAAATGGTTTTGTATTGCAAAATATTACTTCTTTTTTTACTTATTATATCCTAATCTTTTACCAACATTCATCATCACTATCCAATCATATCCTATTCTTTTACCAACATTCATCATCACTATCCAATCATATCCTATTCTTTTACCAACATTCATCATCACTATCCAATCATATCCTATTCTTTTATCAACATTCATCATTACTATCGAATCATATTCCTTTCTTATTCAACATATCTTATTCTTTTATCAACATTCATCATCACCATCCAATCATATTCCTTCTTCATTTATTGTACAGCAATGGCCCTTACTTTTATTCTAATTTAACATAATTAAATAAAAAAAGAATATTATATAGAGCTTCGTACATAATATTATATATAAGAAACTCTGGATATGTAAGTAAATCACGTAGTATTCATATAATGTAAAATATCCATCATTATTTTCTTATTCATTGTATCAACAAAATATATATTAGTAGCATTATATCGTTATAGTTATTGTATCATCATAGAAGAATTCAGAAGATTCCTCTAAGTCACCAAATATTTCCGTAACGAAAAGTATTTACCCCTCAAAATTTAATTCATTATTAACAGTTTTTCTTTGTTTTATATTTATTGTATGTAAATAATTATTAGCTATTTTTATTTATAGAAATATCAATCGCCCCCTTTTAAAATAATTAAAAATGCTCATTAACACGATGGAATTTTAAAAATCAGATTGAAGATATTTAAAAAAAAAAAAAAAACTTACTTAAAATTCTTTTTGTTTGAACAAATATTCTTTATTGCAAATTTTAAGATATTTCAAAAAATATTTTACAATTTTCTGAAATATCAGATTTTTATAATTGATTGATTCACCTATTTAGAGTATTTCATCAGCTTATAAGAAAATTAAATTTATTTCAATACGATTCGAACATTTTTTATGGCTTGTTATTTTTTTAGTTAAAATTATATGAATAATTTCTTGCTTATTTCTTCCAATGCAGTATAGCATCAATGGAAAGAAAATGGAAATAATTGTGAAGAATATTATAAACAAGAGACCATACAACACAGATAACGTCATGAATCCAGAATGCTTGAAGAATTTCTGTAATATACCAATACTGCAAGAAGACTTTTAATGTTTCCTCATTCAGTTGTATTTTTTTCAACACATCAATTCTAAAAACG
Source organism: Argiope bruennichi (assembly GCF_947563725.1). Classification (NCBI taxonomy): domain Eukaryota; kingdom Metazoa; phylum Arthropoda; class Arachnida; order Araneae; family Araneidae; genus Argiope; species Argiope bruennichi. Next base: position 29,552,094 of record NC_079160.1, read on the forward strand.
CAGAATTATTGGATCTAACCGCTATGTACAAATAAATTTTCTGTTAAATTTCTGTTATTGTCATTGAGCACGTAAAGCAAAAAAAGCATTGCAGTACGTAATTAAGGCACTGTACTGTAAGCAGAAATGAAAGCAAGCTACTCATAAGACTATTGTCCATTCTATGCTGCATAGCATATTTAATTTTTGAGACATTTTAATATCAATAAATAAGATACTTTCATTTTCAGCAGGTCATTCCTCAGTAAACTTTAAAATTGATTTAGAAAGGATAGGAATGCATAAATGCTTTTCGTATTAATATAACATTTAAGTTTTTTAAAATATTAATTTGCAACATATAAGATTTAGTTAGATTATTTAGGCTATTTACAAAAAAAAAAATCTATTTGGCCATATTAGGCCAAACGAATGATAGAAGAATCTAATAAAATTTCCGATTAGGAAATTCCTAAAAATTTAAGAAAGGTTTTTAAAAGAATTTCCAAACTAGTAAGTTCTAGAAAATTTATAAAAATTAAACTTTAATAAAAAAAAATTGAACTTCGATCTAAGTATACATGAAACATACAAAACATTCATGAAGTTGATAAGAATAAAGTTAAATAGAATGTGCGAAATCCTGTAGTTGTTAAAACTCGCCTTTTTAATTAAAAGTGGAATAGCAAACATTATTACCACTTTATTTCAGATTTCATCATTTCTAAAGAACATTATAATTAAAAAATCCTTTTAGAAAGGATTTACTGATTTGTTTAATAACCAATTTTTCATGTCTAACACAAGTATATGGAAGGATTGTTTGGAGAATTTGAAGCGTAAAAATAAAAATAAAAAAACTCGGTTTTATTTTGAATTAGCATGATTTAAAAATGATCAATTAACAACATCTTTTTAGCTGCCTTATTCACTATAACCGTTAGAGTTTAACGTTATCTTACTTTCTCCCCAATCAAACTACAAAAATGAAGCTACCTTTATTTGGAATGAAGGTAGGTTTCTTGGAAGTCCTATAAGAAAGCAATCGATTCCCATATTAGTCAGATTATATCTCATGTGCGATATAGGTACTTAAGAGTACCTATATCTCATGTGCGATAAAGGTACTTAAGCGTACTTATGTACCTGTCAAACAGAATACGCTATGTTTCATCATGAGTCCTTGGCTTGACTAGATATGTCGATCCAAGTGAGATTACCACAGTCTCAATACAGCAAGACAATAATATTGTCTATAGAAAAATTAAAAATCTCACTGATTTTATTCACAATGAGCAAGTGGACTTAAATCGAGTAACGATGCAGAATATGTATCAACGCATAATAAGAGCTGAAAGGCCTAAAAATAAGCATCTATTCTACTCAAGAGAAAATATTTATCTTTAACCAAAATAGCATAAGATTTTAAATATTTAAAGCAATCTTATAAAAATTCTAAGAGTTTGTCTGGTATGTTTTATGATACCAATTTATTAATGTAAGAAAATAACTTCTAATATTTCTTTATGCAAGTTTCAATCATATCTTCGTAATAGCAAAACTTGATAACTTAAGAGTGGTATTTTGAATCGTATACATAAATTCTTCACAGCAATAAAAATTTATTAAACTGCCTTGAATACTGTTGTTGTTGTTTTCCCTCAAAAGATCTGACATATGTTAAATCAGCACCAGTATGTTGTTGTTCGCCAAGAAATTTATAATAAAAGGATTGGATATTAAGGCTCCCTTAGAAAGCCCGAAGCAACCCAGAATGCAATCCAGTGAAGCTGGATGGTCACAACATTTTTTACAAATGGGATGGATTTTTCTACCACTTTCAAAGGAAAGAAGGGGGCCATTTTTTAGTCTAGTCAGAGCAGTCTTGAAACCACAGTCACATTTGATTTCCAGCAGAGTGCCAGAGAACGTTCCCGTGTACCATTAATGCGCAGGTGGAATACGCCATATTAAATTGAATTTAGATCTTTCATTTGAGTATAGTTCTTGATAAGTAAGCGAAGAGCCAATGGCTGTTTCATTTTCACTACTGTCTTTGGCCTATCTATCAACGACCTCATTATCACTGATATTTATGTGTGATGGGATCCATTGGAAGTGGACGCCGTCGTTCTGAGAGATATTCCACAGTTTGAGTCAATATTAAATTGAGTTTAGATTTTTCATTTGAGTATAGTTCTTAATAAGTAAGCGAAGAACCAATGGCTGTTTCCTTTTCACTACTCTCTTTGGCCATTCTATCAGTGATCTCATTATCACTGATATTTATGTGCGATGGGATCCATTGGAAGTGGACGCCGTCGTTCTGAGAGATATTCCACAGTTTGAGTCAATATTAAATTGAGTTTAGATTTTTCATTTGAGTATAGTTCTTAATAAGTAAGCGAAGAACCAATGGCTGTTTCCTTTTCACTACTCTCTTTGGCCATTCTATCAGTGATCTCATTATCACTGATATTTATGTGTGATGGGATCCATTGGAAGTGTACGCCGTCGTTCTGAGAGATATTCCACAGTTTGAGTCAATATTAAATTGAGTTTAGATTTTTCATTTGAGTATAGTTCTTAATAAGTAAGCGAAGAACCAATGGCTGTTTCCTTTTCACTACTCTCTTTGGCCATTCTATCAGTGATCTCATTATCACTGATATTTATGTGCGATGGGATCCATTGGAAGTGGACGCCGTCGTTCTGAGAGATATTCCACAGTTTGAGTCAATATTAAATTGAGTTTAGATTTTTCATTTGATTATAGTTCTTAATAAGTAAGCGAAGAACCAATGGCTGTTTCCTTTTCACTACTCTCTTTGGCCATTCTATCAGTGATCTCATTATCACTGATATTTATGTGTGATGGGATCCATTGGAAGTGGACGCCGTCGTTCTGAGAGATATTCCACAGTTTGAGTCAATATTAAATTGAGTTTAGATTTTTCATTTGAGTATAGTTCTTAATAAGTAAGCGAAGAACCAATGGCTGTTTCCTTTTCACTACTCTCTTTGGCCATTCTATCAGTGATCTCATTATCACTGATATTTATGTGTGATGCTATCCATTGGAAGTGGATGCCGTAGTTTTGAGAGATATTCCTCAGTTTGAGCAGAATTGATACGATGGCTTCATCGTTTGCAGAATACCAGCCACTAAGATGTTGTTGTGCACCGCGACTGAATGCCTTGAATACTAAAATATATTATTTAATATGATCTGAATACAATTTAATAAAATTTTATTTCAAAATACTCTGGTTTTGAAACTTGAAAAGTTTTATATCTGTACTTTCTAATTTGAAGAAAAGCATACGATGCCTAATAATGCTAAAACTAACAATTAACAATCGCTTCAAATTATTTTGAAAAATTGCAAGATTATCTTAAAAAAATAAGAAATAAAACAAGCGCAAGAATAAAACTGTTATGTTTTTAAAATTAATAATTTATTTATCAATTATTATATTTCCAATTTAGAAGAATTTCATAAATTATTTCATAAATTCTGCTCCAACTCCCATGGTTCAAAATTACGAGTCATATCGATAATAATTATATATGTTTAAATACAAACGTTTATAAATATATTAATCATTCAAATAATAATTTTATCAAAAATATGGAAGTCAATTCAAAATTATAAAAAATCGTGTAATGCTAATATAAAAAATCTAAACATATTGGAATTTCAATTACATTTTTGTTATATCTCCAATTTTAATGAATGCTCATAAATTTTCTTACATTTACAAACAATTTTCTTACAAATATTCATTTTGGTTTTAATCTATTTACAATGTCTTTTTCGGTATTTCATTTTTAGTAGGCTTTTGACGTCCACAATTTTGGAAACAAACAGTAGACTTCTGCTTGCCTCTATTTACCTACCTATTTTTTTCTACTGTTTAAGGCACTTAGTAAAAGTAATTAAAAAATAAAGATTTTATATCTTTTTATTTTTTATAATTCTTATTATTTTCTACCTTTTTTGCATTAATAAAAAGTAATTCTAACTCCTTTTCATCTAAATTTTCTATGATTTATTCTAAATTTAGTGTAGATGGCGCCATTCATAAGTATCAATTAATATCCAACTAAATTAATTTTCATTAATATATTGATATTTAAGTTCCAAAAGTGCTAAAATAATAAAATGTCAATATGAATGCGAAATTTCAGAATTCCAGTACATCACATCAGAAAACATCTATTAAAAAATGCTTTCCTTGGAATAAAAAAAACAAGTCACATAAAACCATGCAGAAAGTTTTGAAGTAGTTGAAAGGAATAAACTGATAATTTTGACAGCTATTTTACAACCCTGGAATAAATATTTTTCTAACAATTAAGTATCCTGATTTATCTCTGGATTGCTCTGGCATTGCTCTTCGGAGTCTGGAAAGAGACTCCATCTCAACCTCATTCAGATATAAAGTTCTCATTACATAAATATTAAGAAAATAAAAGAGAAGTGTTTTATAAATATATTAAGCGTTTAACCAATTTAAATACAGGTTAATTTTATGAGTTTTATAATATTAGAAGTTCCAAAAACAAAACGAAGATCAAAGACACGAGAAAATTAACCAATATTTATATGCAAGTTTTTCCAAATTTTGAAATATGCATAAAAAAATGATTTCATCTTAAAGTATTTGATTTCTAGGCTTAAAATATAGCAGCTATTTTATTAAAATATTATGTAATTAATTAATCACTATGAAATTAGAAAAAATTATTTTCCACTTTTTGGTCCATTTCAAAAACGTCGTAGAATAAATTTTTGTTATTTAAATAATGAACTGCTGTTTTTTAGTCTTGCTTGTGTAAAATCATGCAATCAAATTAAAACTAACTTCTCGATGAACTACACAAGCACTCTTATGACTTATATTGCCGACAGATGGCGCCATGATAAGTTCAGATTTGTTTAAAATCAATTGCAACATCTATACCGAACAGACAACAATGAAATAGACAAGAAACACTCAGCCAAAAGGAAAAAAAAAAAAAAAAAAAACTCACGACAGCCAAAAATTAACAGTTTCCAATAAACTGCAAGCCCTTGAAAACGATAACAACCCAATCAGCAAAGATGTGCCGCCCATAAACCTGAAGATGACAGAAGATTACAATCTGACGTTGCAGGAGATCTGCCGAAAATTCCCAGAAACAGAAAACACATACGTAAATGGTTTCATCAAAATTGTAACGAAGAAGAAAGAAGTGGAATCCTCGAAATATTGGAAAAGAAGAGAAAAGTCTTTGGAGTTTGCGCGAAAAGTTATAGGGATTGAGTTTGTAAAATTTGTGACTAGAGTATCTAGGTCATCTGTCGAATTAACATTAATATTTAGGTCGGTGTTGTAGAACATGCTTGTTTTAAATTTAATCCAGTCAATTTTTAATTGATTGTTGTGTTTGGGAGTTTTAAAGGTAAAGTAAAAATTTAATAAAATTGGGTTGTGGTCTGAATTTAGTTCCGGGATCGAGGATATGTCGTATGGGTGTACATTTTTTTTTTTTTTTTTTTTTTTGTTATTGCTAGGTTTATGAAAGATGCAGTGTAGTTTCCATAGCGGGTGGGTGTAACGACTTTAAAATATTACCTCTAACGGTGTTTTTGTTGGAGCCCCAGCTAATGTAGTGAGCATTAAAATCACCACCCAGAAAAATATTTAGGTTACCACTTAAATGCATTAAAGTGTTCAGGTCCGAAGTGAGCGGGTTTGTGTCAGATGAGAGGGGAATGTAAATTGACGAAATTACTATTGGGTTCTAATAAGAATGTTTAACCTGATACTGGGTGATTCAATATGGGGGATTGGAGGAGAGAGGATTTCGTGGTGTGGAAGTGAATTTTTAATTACTATGGCCGTGGCATCGCTTGATTTATATAAGTCTTGATTGGGTCTATAGTTTACGTACGAGTTACAGTTGGCTATTTTAATAGTTTGGGGAGGTCTCGGGTGGGTTTCTTGCAATAAGATAATATCAGGGTTGTGCCTGTTTATAAAGTCACGGAGCTCTATTATCCGAGTTTTAATGCCGTTGGCAATCCAAAACACAATCCTTAGACTAGGTGTAGAACTAATTATTTATTGTAGGTATAGCTACTTCAAGAACAGTTTCGACTATTTGCTCAGGACTACTGATTTTACTTATTGATTTTAACATTTTGTTTAAGCTGGGTTTGCGATCAGGGCTTTTCTCAGGTTAATCTGTGTTTGGTGCAACTCGGTAAGTTCGTTAAAGTCTAGATTTTCTTGGCCGGTGTTTGTCTAGGTGAGGATCTGTTGGAAGTCGTCAAAGTTTGCTGAGTTGGAGTCGGTTTATTTGAAGTAACATCTGCGAAGATTCTGTTAGATCTATAGGCGCGGTTGTAATTTGAGTTGGCATTGTTGGATGGCGGGAGTAGCTGGTTTTGGTTTGGAGAACATCTCGCATCCTCTCCACGAAGCGACGTGGCCTGCTTTGTGGCAGTTGATGCAGGTGGGGGTCGGCAATTTTTTCTTGATTGTGCATTCTGATGTTCGATGGTTTTCTCCACATTTTAAGCATCTGGTTTGTCTACCGCATGTCGATGAGCTGTGGTGGAAAAAGTTACAATTCCATCACTATGTATAACCTGAGCGCTCCTGAAAGCTTTCTATTTTAATTTTTGAGATTGCAATTTATTTAAGTTATATATTTTTTCTATTTTATGATTATTTTCTTATTAATTGGACCATGAAAATTGGTAAGGGTTGTTTAAGTTGTATAACTTTACCTACGCATAAATTTAGCTCTTCCAATTCCAGTTTGATATCTTCAAGGTTTGTATTTATTGGTAAGCTTTTTATAATTACTTTTAAGGGTCTGTTCTCCTTGGGTGTTGTACATAGTAATCTTGTTTGTTTTCTTTTAGCAATTTGATTATATTTCAGTAATCATCTTCATTATTAGGGGAAATTCTTATTTAGCCATTTGAATGACAATTTCCAGTTCCAGGGAATTTTCTGCTGATGTCCTGAAGGGTTAAATTGTATTTCTCAGTTATTCTGAGCACGATGGGTGAATTTTAATTTTATCGTTTTCTTCATTTAGGGATTCGAATCTATTGTTGATTGGGATTTATGTGTTTGGATTTTTGGGTTCTATTTGATTTTTTTGCGACTCTGTTAGGTGGGGGGGGGTCTGAAAGTTTTGGGTATTAGGGTGGTTTATTTTTGTTGGAGAGTTTAAAGGAGAGTTTTTGTTGCTATCTGCGTTTCGCTTTTGGTTGAACATGTGAAGGGCACATATCTCTCTACAGGGCAAGGTCTTAAAGAAGTCATCTCACCTGCTAAGATGTTTTCTCTGTTCATCAGAAGTGGGATTTTCCATTTCCAATTGGCGGACGATGTCGGCAACTGCTGATTGACTGGAGACTTGATTTCTTTTGACAAGAATTCGTTCTTCAAGATGATAAGCGCTGTCATTTTGTTTGACAGTGTTTTACAATGAACAAACTCTTTGTCACTGCTGACTGATGTGTCCATTGCGTCCTGGGCTGCCGAAGAGCCCTCATCTCCATTCATCTTCTCGAGGAAAACGCGGTCCTTGACGGTAACTCCCCCCCCCCCCCCTCCTCTCTAGAGCTGGGCGAAAAAAAAAACGATTCTGGCCTTCCCACACTCCTTGTACTGAGGTCTCCTGATTGGTCCAGTTTAGTTTAAATTTAATAAAAAAAATAACGGGCCTAGAAATTAAAAAAAAAAAAAAAATATTACAGACAATTTTATTACCATGACTAAGGGTAATGCATAATTGCCAGGCGATCTTTATTATTATTTTGGAAACTTAACTCTTAAAGACTGTTATTGTCAAAATATCGATGAAGATATTTCCGAAAAATAGTACAGCTTTAAATAATCAAGAAGAAAAATAATATGTTACTTTATTATTTTATCTTTCCTGTCATTGTGGATAACAATCGAGTTCAACTAAAATTATTAGAGCTATACTATTTTTAGAAAATATCAATTTCATTAATATTTTGACAATGGCATTCTTAAGAGTTAAGCTTTCAAAACATTTTTTCAATATAAATAGTAAAGATCGTTTGGTATTTGTTTTAACCTTAAGCTGTAGAGGTCATTAATTGTAAAGGTAAATATCGCCATTTAATTTCTTTTAAATGAAAATATCCAATTACGAATCTGATTTTGAAATGAGAGAAAGTAACTCTGGAAGAAAGTGCTGTGCTGTAATCAACTTTACTGCAAACAATGACTTGAAACGTTTTTCTGAATGACCTGATAACAATTTTAAATGGTTTCTTATCATTCAGACGTGAATTAGAATTGATAGTAGTTTCAAACGTGTTTTTATGTTGAAGAAAAGAAGCAGAAACTCTACTTTGAAGTTTTATTACTGGCTGAAAGGTAAGTACATAGTGTTTAAAAATTTCTTAATATAAGCATTAATAACAAATGCACATTTACTCAAAATATAGAATTCTTTCTCTTACAACTACACTACGTTATTTGCATAATATTGGTATAAATGAATATATGTAAAAAAAATGCATTTTTGTTAGATTAAAATGGAATTAGTAAAATGTTTTCCTACTTCAAATAATTGAATGATGTAACAATCAATCAGTTTTATAAAATATTAATTAAAATGTTTTATTATTCAGAATGCAACTAAATGTATTATTATACAGAATTATATTAAAAGAAGAAATCAGTAATGCACATATTCATCACTGCGTAATGTCTGATTAAAACTAAAAAATATTTAGTTGTTTACTTCCGGAGATTTTCTCAGCACCTTTTGAAATTTATGATTCTATTTCTAGTTATTCTGTTTAAAAAATTTGCACATATGCATTCTCTTAGTTACTGACTATAAATATTTTTTTTTTGAAAAATATAAAATTTCTGTTTGCCGGTAACGTTTTTAAGAAATATTGGTCAAGATTTAATTATCTATTAATATCTTCGAGATGAGTTTATTAATAAGAATTATATTCAAGATTTTTTTTTTCTATTTTTTAAAAAAATTTGACAATGCTAGGAGTAAATTCTATGATTACTCATTTGTGATTCTTTCAATTCTAAAATGAAATTATCGTTAATATTTTATTGTATTTGCATTCTTATAAAGAATGCCGGCTTACAGATTTGTACCTATTATAAAAAAATAAACAATTCCTTATTTTTCATTAATATTATAAACAATTTTATTTATTATTATATTATAGTATACTTCAGTGATATTTATTTATTAAAGTTATATATAAAAGATTAACATAAATTTTATCAGGATATTGAGAGAAGTACTAGATTTGGATTTTTATGAATGGCTGTTAAATTACTTTATAATTGAAAATTATGATTTCTGTTTCTAAAACAATTAAACAAATTGTATATACTAAAATGTGCCAAGGAAGGTTGAAATTTCCAATTTCTTCATCTATTTAATGAAAAAAAATATATTTTCTTTAATCCATGTAATTTATAGATTCCCCGTCCCCCTTTTTTTTTCAGATGAACCCGAATAATCAGAATTTTGAGAATGCCCAAATGATGTGGAAACCAATAGGTATTGATCATAGAAAAAAAAGGAAAAAATTTTTAAGCATTTTAGAGGAGAAATACGGTGCCAAATTCGGTAATTACTTTTTATATTCTGTCATTGAAATTTTCAAATACCATTAGAATCAAAATATTATTTGTAAAAGAAAAGTTATTATTTAAAGTTTTTGAAATGTGGCGAATCGGAATCGTAATTTATTTAAACCATGCAATTACTATTATTCCATTTATAATTTTAATTATCGTTTTCTTCATTTTGTTACTGAACATTTAAAATTCTGACACAGTTACGTATCGATAGAATTATCAATAAGCCGCCTTTAACCTCTTTTTAAAAATAAGATTCACTCTTATTTTTGCTATCAGTTAGCGAATAATCGATTTTATAGCTCAAAATCTTAATCGGTACCTATTGTTCTATCAATTTTGAATCAACTTCATCAAACATAAATATGATTATGTTCTTAATATCTCAAATGAACTAAAGAATTAAAAAAAGCAATCAATATCAATATTTCATTAAAAAGCCTCAATAACTAACATTTTTCTTGTGTTTTTATTACATAAAATGAAATAAGCCATATAAGAATAAAAATTTTCATCAATCAATCATTTATATGCGTAATTAAAACGTAATATGTTTAATTGACGAATGAAAATTCTGAATTACTATTTTGGTTATTATTATCTAAAAAATAAAACTTATGCATTAAATAATATTGCGGGATACAAAAATATTAATAGAATCAAATATCCAATTATTAATAATTTTTAAAGGCTTTTACCAAGAATAATTCAATTATTTAAAAATAAATGACAAAATAATAAATTACAAAGAAATAATTCCCAATATTAGAAATTCCGTTGATAGAAATTACAAGAAATTTTTAACAGTTTTATCTCTACTTGAAATCTAACCGTACAAGAAAGCAGGCGCTTCATTCCTATCTTTCAATTGTCTGCATGACTGTTCATTGAGACAAGATAAGCAATACAAACAAAGAATTGGATGAACTTAATGATCTGAAAACAACTCCGTCATTTTATGCCTACAACAATCTTTTTGTTATGTAACATCGCAACGTCAGTGATTGCAATTTTATTATATTATATATACAGGGTGTTCATTAATTATTGTCGGGGTTTCCGTACCTCATAACTTTCGAATAAAAAATATTACGCAAAAACCGATTACGTATTCGTAAATTACAACTCAAAGAATTTTATTAATGATATTAAAGTGTAAAGCTTGCTCAATTTGCACTTTGTAGGCATTCAGCTGAAGGCGATTCTTTGAGTTGTACTTTACGAATACATAATTCTTTGAGTTGTAATTTACGAATACATAATCGCCTTCAGCTGAATGCCTACAAAGTGCAAATTGTGCTAGCTTTACACTTTAATATCATTAATAAAATTCTTTGAATTGTAATTTACGAATACATAATCGCCTTCAGCTGAATGCCTACAAAGTACAAATTGTGCTAGCTTTACACTTTAATATCATTTAATATCATTAATAAAATTCTTTGAGCTGTAATTTACGAATACGTAATCGGTTTTGTTGTAATATTTTTTATTCGAAAGTTATGAGGTACGGAAACTCCGACAATAATTAATGAACACCCTATATATATAAAACAATGCTGTCAAAAAATCCAAAATTCTGTTATTTAATTGCATAAAAACAATCTAGAAAGAAATTCTCTGTTGAGACATTCAACTACAAAATATTTTAATTGATCGGGGAAAAAAAGAAAAAAAAGCAGACTGAAATCAATAATTAAACAAAGCAATCAGCACTATTATAATAAACATTTTAATTTTAATAGCATATAATTCATTTGCAATTATAATGATAATCGCCGTTTGTTACGTAATTATTTTGCTACACATAATTTAAGCATTTCTTTATTATTTGTTTTACTAAAAAATAAGTTTTAATAATAATTTTCTCTAAATCAGGCGATTACTGGGACTTCCATAAATGGAGCGTGGAACACTTGGAGGAATTTTGGGCTGAAATTTGGGATTTCGCAGGAATTATATATTCTCAAACTTTTGAAAAGGTATGAAAAGTCTTATAAACTCTAATAAGGAAAATTTTATGTATATATGTTTATGTGTTTTTTTGAAAAACCATTCTTTTATTATATATTATACTGATAAACTAACAACCTTTGGCAACCAGTCGATTTGCCAATTTTTAAAGCTGGTTAAAATTTTCAATTAAATATTCGATGCAACTTGCCTTTTAATATCTTCTTCATCAAAATAGTTTTAACCTTCAAATTTTGATAGTCATATAATTCACTCTGATTGTTATAAAGACTTTAAGCCATAACGTATTTTGTATCTCTAATTTTTTTTCAGCTTCATTAAAATTTTAACTGTAAATGAAAGTGGAAATGATTAAACAGCAATTAGTATAAAAAACATTTTTTACTGAAATCAAGAATTATTTTTAAAAATATTATTGCTGAAAACAGAGTCGATCAACATTTAAAACTTATGAATAATCACAAAATAATTTTCATAATTTATATAATATCTCAAGAATTATTCTACAAAAATTTCTCAGACTCATCATAAAATTCAGTTTTACATTCAAAAGGATTTAATTGAAGTGAATAACAATATTTTATTTTGTTTTGTTCTACAAATATACTCCAACAGATTATGAAGTGTAAATTACTGTACACCATAATACATTTTGAATTTAATCTATGAATGCAACACAATGGTGAACGATTAACACTACAAAGATTTGTGCAAATTTTAATTCATTCGGAGGCAAGAACAAGGAAACCAGCAGTTAGGAGTAAAAGTACACATCATGTCGATATAAAACAATGTATATTAAAATAAAAGTGCAGCTCAAAATGAAATTATATCACCATTGTTATGAATTTGGGATTCTTTCGATTTGTTAGTCGATGAAGAACCGTCCTTTACGTCTGAAATACTTATTCCAAAAAATTCCAACAAATTCAGGACTTGACACGAACCAAATATTACAATTACGCACTTGAATACAGCGTAATCTAGTGGTAACTAATAGCAGAATAACAGACTTCAAAAAGTCTAGACGATTACATTACCAGCGAAAAGGTTCTTAGTGAACTCGTTTCTGTCCACTTAACCTATGACATGTCCTATTTATACCCTGCCTTGGCTAGATATGGTGTAATCATTATTCCACTGATTTCCAGAAAATCCCGTAACTCTCGAAATATTAGTGCTAGAGCTTCAATTCTCAAACTTTCGAAATGTTAGAAAATGTCACCAAAATGGCCAAAAACTCTCGCTAAATTGGCGATAATCTCCAAATTGGTCGCCAAGCGGCAACAATGCAAACGGAGAACTGATCTTTTGCAATGGGCACTAACGCATAATATCTGATTTGTTTTAAACATTTACACAAAAATATAATAAAAATACAAAATATTTATAAATTTGTAGCAATAGTTTCAAAAGAGTTATAACTACTGATGTCTAGCAGTTTTTTTTTTCCTCTTATTTCATTCCTCATAACAAACTAATGTTGTTGTTAGGTTTTTTTTTTTTTTTTTTTTTTTTTAATTTCTTGCCCGATTGCTCGAGTACATTTAACATTATAATCCATTGTCTCCAAAATTTGTAACTTTTTTGTAACCGAAAATTTGTAACCCTTTTTTTGTATGAAGTTTGCAGTTTTAATTTAGTTCCTTAGTATTTTCTTGTCTTCTGATGTATCATCTTTCATAGTAGCTCATCAACGTCATTACTATTAATATCCAAAAGTAATTATCTGGCAAAGGTGGCAACTTATATTACATGACCAGCTAGATAATTTTCTCTATTTATTTCTGCTTCCTTTTTGAAAACATAATGAATAATTTTTTATATTTCTGTTATTTGGATTTATATTGAATTTTGCGTTTGAATTTTAACATATCAAGATTTTTCTTCTGTTAATGCTAGAAGCTTTATTAACTTTTTTTTTATTTCTGGTTTAACGCAAATATTACTATTCTTAATTTAATGTTTTAATAGCTACAATGTGCAAGCATTCGCAGAAATTGTGCCATTTGCGATTTTCTTAAAATATTTTCTATGCTTGTGCATAATTCTAATTAGAATATACAGAAACACAAAAAATATTTAAATTAGAATATACAAGAATATTACAATCTAATGAGAATATACAAACATTTTAAATTCATATTAAACATTCTACCTTATAATCATTGATTAAAAAATGGTAATAAATGTTTCTTCAAAATATCGTTATAATGCATAAAAATTTTTCTAGAATATCATGTTAAATTAAAATTTTCATTGAAATGCGTTTCATTCATTGAAAATTAAGGTTACGTTTTTTATATATTGAAGTTAGCCAGTTTTCAGTTTACTCTTATAAATCAAATTTGAAATTTGTCGTCTTCAGATCATAGATTGTTATGTATAAAATATTTTACTCCTTTTAATGAATCCTTAAAATTGGTCAGAAGCCTTTCTAGATAATATTGTTACGAATCTGTGATGCGGCTTCCCAGCATAGTTGGTTCCATCATAAGAAAGAATGTTTTACAGTCATCTGCATTGGACGGAGACTGGGTGTCGCGTCGGAGGTCCCGGAGCTTGGCGACGACTTTGGCGCCAAAATAGATTATACCCGAAACATCGAGAATTTTCCCGATCCGTCCAATAGGAACCGAGATACGCCTCGAACGTTCCTGATTGGTTGAGAGGCTTCTAGCCCCGCATCCTGAGACCTTTAAAAGGAGGTGGCCGCAGCTGACAGAGTAGTCTGTGGTCGGAGAGAGTAGTCGCGGTAGTCGGAATCGACGGTGAAGAATGAGTCTTCCAGAGATTAGCGGAGCAGCGACGGAGTCAAGCTAGTGCTGAACTAAGCTGTGCGCTACTGTCTGCAGTAGAGTCTTGTTGTATGCTGCACGTCTCGGCTGAAGATAATCGTCTTCTATGCTGTACATAGTTGTCGTTTTTGTGCTGCCCTGTGTGTCTTCGTGTAAATAAACGTCGTTGTTTTTTTTTTCTACTGCCGTCTGCTGATTGAGATTTCTCTACACCATATAACTTCCACTATCCAAACGAACCCCGGAAATTTCGTAACAATATATACTGATAGTCATCTTTTGAAATCCTTAAAATTAGTCATCTTTTGGAATCTTATAAAATTCTTATTCTTAATCAAATGAATATCATAAGACCTCTTTTTACGAAAAATTTCAGATTATCTTTAAATAGTGATGTTAAAAATATCTCATTGTTTAAAGATTTAGTTTATCTTACAGATTAAAAAAAATCCTGATTTGTGGTTTTTAGATCATCTACTGTTATCAATAAAATGTTTGACTATTTTTAATGAAGCCTTAAATTCGATCAGAAACCTTTCCAGAATTTATATACTGATAACCATCTTTTGAAATATGATTACTACGATTCTCAAATGAGCATCGTAAAAACGTTTATTACGAAAATTTTCAAATTATTTTTAAGAAATGACGTAAAAAATATCTGAAAATATTGCAGGTAATCGATTTAAGCATACCCATGAGTGATAGACCTAATTGGTTTGAAGGAGCGAAGCTGAACTTTGCAGAAAACCTTTTGAGGAACAGAGATGACAGGATAGCATTAATTATGACAGGTGCAGTAATATTTCTTATACATAAAAGAAAATTTTAATTACGATATTATTTGCTTTAATTGTAAAGATTTTTCTATTCAAATGCTTACAACTTTCAAGTATTCTTTTATTAAAACAATTTTTGCATATTTCATATAGTTTTGGCAAATTACAGATAACAATAAAACAGTCAACTGCTTTTAACAAGTATACTCGTCATGGAAAAAAATGCAACATTTTGCGTTATAACGAGTTTATTCGTCAGGAGTAATAAGTAGTGACAATTTGCAGTTTGAATAACAATTTTAGTAAAAACTCAGACATATTCATAAATTTCAAGATACTTGAAATATTTTGAGGCCAAGTCGAAATCAAAAGAACAATTAATAATTATTATTAAAAAAACCGCATAAAATATCAATTGTTTTTCTTAAACGTATCGCAATGTCGTATTAGTCATTCAAATTTTTTAAATATTTTTTTACGTTCATATGCAAAAAATGTATATTAGTTTAAGTAAATAAATAGAAGTCATTTCATTACAACATAATTTCATATAACTCATACTTTTTGTTTGACGAGTGTACTCGTCATCATTAAATTTTTGCGACACAATTTAAATTTGCATTTTCGGAAGAGGTTGAAACAGTTAACTGGTTAACAAGTAATTCCATATTACATGTACTAATTATTATATTACAAGTAATTTTGTTTGCAATCGTACATATTTTTCATAGTTACGTAAGTGAAAACCTATGAATGCTGTAAATATATACTTCTTTGATATCATGCATTGTTATGCATGTATTTTGAAGGTAAAATTCTACTTTAGTAGCTAAAAACTGTTCTATTTATTTTAATCTATCCCCTGGGAATGCTAAATATATACGGTATGCACAGATAGTCCAAAAGTGTGTACGCCGTATATATCCATTCATTGTAATTTTGGATCATTTGCCCTTGGTAAGCCGGAAAATCATTGACGCATGCGCTGTCAATGATTAAGCTGAATAATAAAGAATGGCACTTTTTTTTAATTAATACAAATTATCAGTTATATCAGGAGAATTTAAATATTCAAATGAACAGCTAAAACGTCTATAGCTCTAACCAAATATCTTAGGAAATGATTGGACATAATGCAATACAATAATTATGTTTATTTCAATAATTTGTGTGAAATAAACATTTTTTTTTTTTACTTCGGTGCTGATACGTCGTCAGTAATTCATCTTTATGCCATTGTTACGATTTGAGGGCTAAAAGTGATACAAGGTTTAAAATAGAATAGACGAGCTATATATTCATTGATTTTATTCAATATAATATCAATGAAATGACGTCAAGAGGATTTATTCACTCATGCAATAAATGCCAATTAAAATGCCAGAAATAATTTTATCGATATATATAAATGTTAAATATTTATTCATCACTGAATTATATGACAAAGGGCTTTAACTTCCCTATCAAAAATGTGTTTAAAAAGAACATGAATATCGTATTAAAGCTTTAGATAATTAAAAAACCTAGATCGGAAATTATATTCTTAGTATACATATAGAACGATAAAAAAATTGTAAAAAATTTGATTTTCTTAAATTTTTTTTATCTATTGGCATCATTATATTGCTTTTTAAAATATATATTGAAAATCCAAGGTAAAGTCGTTTATGATGCATTAATTAAAGGATTCCATAATACATATTTAAAGAATGCATGAAAAAAGAAAGCTACATGACATGGACTGTTAAAGGACCTAAAATATGTTAACATGAATTTTTTTTTAAAGAAAAACCAGTGACTGTTAATTTTTGGAGCAACAATTTGAAATTGCAAAAAAATTTATACGATTCCATACAAAATCCACAAATACCATTGGTCAATTTACATGATTCCAGACAAACTCCTTAGCTACCATCGGCCAATTAACGTAATTCCAGACAAAACCCTCAATTACCATCGGACAATTAACACGGTTCCAGACAAAATCCTCAATTATCATCGGACAATTAACACGATTCCAAACAAAATCCTCAATTACCATCAGACAATTAACGCGATTTCAGACAAAATCCTCAATTACCATCAGACAATTAACGCGATTCCATACGAAATCCTCAATTACCATCAGACAATTAATACGATTCCATACAAAATCCTCCATTACCATCGATTAATTAACATGATTCAATGAATATTTATTTGAAAACTTTTGCGAATAAAAGAATTATACGATGAAAAAACCTTTTGAAATATACTCTTTTAGAATGATATTTTGCACAACATATCCGAAAAAGTACTTATGTTGCACTTTAGTAAAATTAATTATTGTATCTTAAATAATCTAACTTTCAGCTTAACAATGGTTCAATTTTGCATAAAATTTATACGTACTTATAAATGTTTGAAATCATAAACCCAAAACTCATAAAGTGGTTAGCAATCTTGATTTCAATCGCTATGTCCAAATGAATGAATCACAGTTTTCATAAATTTTAATGTTATTGTGCTAGGTGAAGACAGGGAGACAAAGAAGATGACTTACAATGAAGTATACGAAATAGCACAGCTTTATGCGTCTGCATTTCGGAAGTTTGGAATCAAGAAAGGAGATAGAATTGCCTGTAAGTAAAAATTTGTGAAGTTTGTTTCCTCAATGAAATTTGAAGTTGGCAGCTCTTTTTACTGCTATCCTAACTGTAACAAACTGCTTTCATTATCCATTATAAATGTTAGTAATATAATATATACTTCCCAGCGCAGAAATTGGACTTACTGCTTATTGTCGGAAGGCGATACTTAAATGTAAAACCATTTTACGAACGTTTTAGACTGCTTCAATGTATGCTTTCACAGCAACGCTTAATTCAACGCTTTTCTTAACTAGTTAATAAAGCTGTAAAATAATATTAGAAATGCAGAGAAAAGAATTCGCCGTGTTCTGAAAAATTCTATTCAATTAGAGTAAACGAAATCTAAATAAAACCAAGATTTTGGTGTCAAACAGAATATTCGGATGCAGCGAACAATTAGGCTTAACCGTCGTTAGATAAATAATCGCTATGGAATGCATCGTTAAAGCATGAAATCCATTATTTCAACAGTGTAATAAGATTTTTGATGAAATAATTAGAAATTTTGTGAAATAAATTATACACTTTAATGGTAGTACTTACACCTTTAAATTTGTTCAGGTCTGTAATCCATTACAGACTAATTCAATTTAATTCATATTGTTCCGAAATTTCCGGGTTCGTTTGGATAGTGGAAGTTATATGGTGTGGAGAATGCTCAATCAGCAGGCGACAGTAGAGAAAGAAACAACGACGTTCATTTACACGAAGACACACAGGACAGCACAAAAACGACAACTATATACAGCATAGAAGACGATTATCTTCAGCCGAGACGTGCAGCATGCAAACAGACTCTACTGCAGACAGTAGCACACAGCTTAGTTCAGCACTAGCTTCACTCCGTCGCTGCTCTGCTAATCTCTGGAAGACTCGTTCTTCACCGTCGCTTCCGACGGTTCTTCGACTCCACTGGTCCACGACTACTCGGCATCTGCAGGCCGCTCCTTTTATAAGTCTCAGGAGGCGGGGCTAGAAAACTCTCAACCAATCAGGAACGTTCGAGGCGTATCTCGGTTCCTACTGGACGGAACGGGAAAATTCACGATGTTTCGGGTATAATCTATTTTGGCGCCAAAGTCGCTAAATTCGTCGCCAAGTCGCCAAATGGTTACCAAGTTTGTCGCCAAGCTCTGGGACCTCCCATGGAACCAACTATGCTGGGAAGTAACATCACAGGTTCGTAACAATATGTTTCAGTCTTATTGAATAAGGTGGAAATTTAATAAATTTATTCTATATTATTATTTTTAAAAAATAATAAGCCAGCATTCTGGATCAACAAACTGGTTGCCAAAGGCGGCTAGTTTCCTAAAACTATTTTAATCTATAGCGATCGTTCTTATTTGCTAAGCTTATTTCAAAATCAATTAGTAATTGTCTGAAGCTTCACGTTTTCTTGAACGAACTCCTTGTCTTGCATAGTTTGGAGTGCATTTACTCTGCAATATTTGATTATTTGTATCTTTTGAAAATATTAAAGCATTTCCAGAGTTTTCCCCCATTATTCATTTGCAAAGATCAATGTATAGACTTCATTTTCTAATTTAAAAATGTGTAATATTTTAGGTTTTATGTCGAACAGGGAGGAGCCCATTTTTGCCATGTTAGGAGCTGCAAGCATCGGAGCCATTTGGACAGGAGCTTTACCATTTATAGGCGCAGAGGTTAATTTTCACAAATCTTCATTTAACATTATTTCTTTCATGTGTGTTCGATTGGAATTTTGTAGTCTATCTCTAACTCAATTTTGGATATACTACAATTCATAAATTCTCTATAATTACATATTCTTGATGCACGATATTTAAATATTTCCGGAAATGAATTATTACTTCATCGTTAATTTTATTTCATTTCTATTTAACAAGAAAAACACCCTCAGTCAGTGAAAATTAGGAAAATAATGGAAAAAATATTTAAAAATGTGCATTTATTAATTAATTCAGAAAAATGTAGAATTTAAATTATAGAAAATATTGGAGATCAAATCAAAAATAAAAAAATATCATTTGATCTTAGCACTATCGATAAAAAATTATTCCGACATTTTAACTTGCAGATAAAAAAAAAAGGGTAATTTTTTATTTTTTAAACATAAAATGGCATATATATTCAAGCGTTTTCAGATGAGTTTCCAGTGAATTCCAAAATGTAGGATCACATACTAACTTCGGAACTGAAAATAAAATTTCAAGAAATCTCCCCAGATAGCACAGCCCGTTGCACAATATTCTGCGATATTACATGATATTAAACAATATTGCGAATATTGATTAATGTCATACAATATAGGGGTGACGAATATTTTGCGAGCGGTTATTACGTAACCAATATCAAAAAGCCACAAATACCAGTGATCAATACTTTTGAAAGAAGGGGGCGATTCAAATCCTTGATACGATCTTACTGGTGATATTTCGATTACAGGTCATGGATCACGATATTAAGTAACAATCGATACGATCTCTGAAAGAGTTGAAAAGTGAACGAACCGGTTATTCTTGGAATTATCGTATCATTGGATTGCATATCACTGAAATTCATCGGAGCGGTGACTTCAGTTCACACTTTCCACTGAAGTCACCGCTCCACTTCATGGGAGTGACCTTGATTGTCCGATACTCGCATTTGACGATGCACTATTCCATAAAGGTCATTTTTAATTGCTTGTGACATGACTGCATATATTCTGTTTACTGCAGGCGCCATCTATTGGTAGAATATAGAACTAATGTAAACATTTTTAAGAAATGACATATATTTTTAATTCAAATTTTTCAGAAAATGGTTTACTCCAATAAAGAAATTAAATAAATAGTTTTGAAAAAAAATCAAATTTAAGAATTAAGCTGAAATAGATAAATTAATTCAATCACACGTTACTTAAATTAGTAAATTAAGTATTAATTACAATTAATACATTTTATATTTAATACTAATTAATAATTTTTAATTAATATGATTGAAATAACAGATATTTGGGACAAATATTTAAAAATAACACTAGCAAAATTATTTGTTATTCAAAAAATCGTGGATTATGCATCTCTAGTGCAATATTGTACAACAATATTTGAATGCTACTAGGATCATTACTAATATTTTAAATTCATTTATGGATCAATAGATTCATTCACCCTGGCAAAAAACAAGAGGATATGAATTGAATATAGTACATATGTTTTACTTGTTAATCCATCATGTGCTTTTGCAAAAAGATAAAGACTACGATATTAAAATCAAGTTTCATTTGTAACTATGATATAGCATAACCTGATACATATCTATTTTTCTTATGGGAAATATTTTTCAGTGTTGTGGTAGTTAAGATAGCTTCAATTATTTATTTAACATATTTTTTGATTCCAAAGATCAAAATTTGACTCGCAGACTGATAGCGTTTTAAAATTTTGTACTCGATAGCAATAGACTATATTTTTTTCAAACTTCTAACTGATTCGGATGAAAGAATTTAAACATAATCAGCGATAATTAATTTAACCAAATTCTAATTCCATACTAGCGGTGACATCTATTGGTGAATTTTAGAAACATTTGATTCCTAGATACAATAACACTAATTATAATGGATTTTAGAGAAATTTGATTTCTGGATGCAATTACACTAATAATTATGGATGAAAAAATGAAACTTATTCATTAATGAAAAGGAATATTTCAACTTTTTTTATACTAATGAAAGGATTTCCAAAAACTCTTTACAATTTTTATAATTTATTTAAAATTATAGCATAGAATTCCAAACGAATACTTTATCAGATTTAAAAAAAAATGACGATATTTAATATCTTTGTTATTTTAATGCAAACTGTATGATGGCTAAGTTTCTCATTAAAAAGACAATAAAATAAAACGAAAGCAATAAAGTAAGGAACTAAAAATACTTTTTCTCCCGATGACATGAATAAGGAAAAAAATGGAATTTAATTTAGAGGTATTTTTATTTTAAAGCGTTTTGAAATTTTTCAGATGTGTGCAATTTATGGATTCTTTTTTATTTTATATTATAAAATAAGCCCTTTTTTTATACATATTTCAATTATTAAGGAAGTCCATTTCCTTTTTTTTAGGCTGCTCTAAATCGTTTTAAACTAGTGGCTCCAAGGATAATGATTACTGTTGATAGATTTCGAAATAATGGTGCAGAAATAGAAATGCTTCATAAGGTGCAAAAGATCGCAGCAGGTATGATTTTTATTCCTCAAATTACTTCTTTCAGAATTTGAATTTACATGGCATTTAAAAAAAAATTGATTCGTGAATTTTTATTCTCAAAATAACTGAAAGAAAAAGTCTAATAAATAACAAAAATTATATAAACAATAACGGTAAGAAACTCAAGAAGGTATTAATTATTTGAATGCAATAAATGTAAAATAAGCTATTGCAATATAATGATGAGAACTGTATTAAAGATAAACTTAATTTGAAATTTTGTTCCCACTTACCATCTACTTCTTACACTACATTAAGAACTCTTCTCTTTTCAGAATTAGAATGTTTAGAAAAAGTTATTATAGTGCCGTCAAAGGAAGAATCGAAGTTGAAAGATATCAGTGGGATAAAAAACAGGTAATATATTCATATCATATTTTTTATGAAATGTGTTTCATTTCATATTAGTAAAGATGTAATTTGTAAGCAATTTTTCCTCTTATTTACTCGTAGATTAAAGCATTAAACTTTATTTGTGTGTCTCGATGATAATATATGATTGTAATATTTAAAAAGACCTTAATGCTTTCTTTCTTTTTTGCATTGACAAAATTTCTACCTGGCGCCATCTGGTGGAAAATTTAAGAAAGAAATGATCACAAGATTTCATTAATATTTATAATTAAGAATTAACGAAAAATTAAAGGAATTAATTGATATAGGTAATTTTAAATACTTATTGGTAAGTTTTTAATAATCAAATAAAAGTGAAATTTAAAAATTTATTGAATATTGTGAATGATAACAACATAACTTCATTAATAATTTCGAGATTATATAAAATTATTCTAATCTTTATAGTTAACCTTTACAAGATGAATTTTCAGAAATTTAAAATGATATAATTTTTAAATCATTATAAATAGCCTAACTTTTTTTTATCGAAAAGAACGTGAAAGTGAAATTTAATGGATAATGTTGGCAAAGTAAGAATTTTCAGAAGCAACTTAATGGCCCAGTTTTAATCAAAAGTACTTCTCTTGAACATGAACAAAATTTTCCTATTAGATATTTTCTTATCAGATTTGAAATTTTCTTATCCTTGCTCTAGAGGGTTTAGATTAGATATTTTGAGAACATTTTCTTTTCTTTTTTTTTATTTTTTTTTTCTCATCTTAAAAATATAATTTTTTAATAGGAAAAAATATGTTTTTTACTAAATATGGCAGTTCCAAATACAATTTCCTTTCATGCCCTCTCTCATTTTATGTATTTATAATGTCTAAGAAGCTTTGCATATCAGATTTAAATAGGTTAATCAAAAAGCAGTTCATTATTTTCTTATCATAAAATGTTAGTTTTAAAAGCATTACCGAAATTTTTTTTGCTGTAGCTTAAAAATACGAACAAAAGCATTAAAAATGCATCTTTTTTTCTCTATTTAATGCCTAAAGCTTATGAAAATAATTGAAATAAATCTTTGATGTATTTTAGTTGTTTCTTAGATGATTTTCTGCAGCTTGGGGTCGAAGAGGATGGATCTGTCCCTCCGATCGTTTTTGAGCAACTTCCTCTGTCTCATCCTTTGTTCATCAGCTACACTTCGGGAACAACAGGCTTACCGAAACCACTTGTGCATGGCTCTGGGGTTAGTAAATGTCTTGAAAATCTGATTTTCGTTAAAAAAAATCTCTTGGCACTCATTTTCAAACGCATAATATATACGTAGAATTGGGTCCAGAACGAATACATATGTGACCCGATCAACATTACAATAATAGGCAAAAATGACTAAGAAATTTTTTTCAAACACTCATGTTTCGTTTCATAATGTATTATTATTATTAATATTTAGTGTTATTTAGGAGTCAAATGCCTTATTAGGATTAAATTTTTGAGACTTTTGCTTAGCTTTTTAAGTATGGTGGGGTACATTTTAACATAGCTCGGAAAATTGAAGTTACTCATAGTCATACAATCTTGTGTCTTATTTAAAAAATTTCATTTAGTTGGTAATGCTAGGAATCAATGGTAAATGCGTAAATAAGCGGAAAAAATTATATAAATTAAAATGCATCAGTAAGTTGTGTGTGCTGCTGCGATTAAAATTGGAGCATTATGTGATATAATGGATTTTCATTGTTTATACTGTTATGAACAATACATGTATTATGTAGTACTTCATTAAAAGCAAATAAATTGTTTTATAATAAAAAAATATATGTTATTTGATGTTATATACAAATTTTGAAACTGTAAAGTGATGGAATTATATATATACTGGTTTAATTATGCAGGGTGGTGAAAAAGTCCATAAAAACTTTAAAAATTTATAAAACCCAGAAAATTAAGCAAACTAAAAAACGGTTTGCAGATTTAGCTTCCATAACTCACCGGATTTTTTTTAAGATAAGAAAAAAAATAATTCAAAAAAAAACAGTCAATAGATGGCACTTCGTGCATAAGAGAGAGAAAAGATACGCAAATAACAAAAATACCAAATCATTTATCATAGCAATATATGTTCCACATGTCCACCACCACAGGTGATAATGGTCTGACACCAGGCATGCCATTATCCAGGCAGGCCATAATTTCAGGTGTGTCATAAATCCAGCAATGGCAGCATGTCCGGCTATATACATGACAGCTCTCGGCGGATTGCATCTTTCAGTTCCGAACAGATTGTATGGACGGGATCGATACACCCGGGATTCCCCATAATCAAAATTCTGGTGTCAGATCTAGAGACCGAGGAGGCTATGGAAACTTGCGACGTCTGCTAATGATTCTCTCTTCTTCAAACGTCTCTATCAGGAATTCCTTGACTGGAGTAGCAATGTGACTTGCTGTTCCCTCTCTCATAAACTTAACAGTAGACGACGTTCTATTCTACGCAAACATGGAACAATCTTCTCGGGTAGAAGCGTGAAATAACACTGAGCATTTACTTTCACCATTTTCCGACCATTTAATGGACACTGTGTTTTAAAGAAGATAGGACACTGTGTTTCCTATCATGAAGGAACCTATAAATCATACCTATAAATACTTTGGGGGAATGCAATATTACAACTTCTATAGAAATTATATTTAAAAGCTGATCCATATATTACTTTTTTCAAGCAAAACGAAATATTGCAATATAAATGTTTTGACTAATTGAAACAAAGCC
Source organism: Argiope bruennichi (assembly GCF_947563725.1). NCBI lineage: Eukaryota > Metazoa > Arthropoda > Arachnida > Araneae > Araneidae > Argiope > Argiope bruennichi. The sequence continues at coordinate 29,577,270 of NC_079160.1, forward strand.
AGAACATATTAATTCAGATAAAGTAGCTGTCTCGAAATATTGCTGCATTGAAAAGAGGCAGTCGACACTCCATGGCCGAATGATCTAGCACTGATCTCATAATCAAGAGATTGTGAGTTCGAATCCCGCTAGAGACAATGCGATTCACAGTTTGTGTAAATATTTCATTCCTTGATTTTATATTTTCCTTTATTTCATGTTCCAGAAGATTCTGAACATTTCTTTAGTTTACCAGACAACTGTTCTGGACTTTTCTTATTGTCCCCAGAAAAGTATTCTGGAACTTTCCCTGTTAGTATAAAAGCAGAAGATCTGTCAGTCACTGTGTTCTCAGTTCAGAGTTGAGTTAATAAATTGGCTTAGCTCTATTTCTTGTGTGTGTCATTGAGTTCCACACTAAAGTATCTACGCGACAATATCAAAATGTGCTTGCATGAAAACATTTTGTTATATTTTACAAAAGAACCATTTATAACATCAGAAGCGAGAATTTTTATTTACCTCTATATTTCTTTAATCATATATTTGTAATTACAGGGTCTAATCGAAGTAGCTAAAGTGCACTATCTGAACAGAGAGCCTAAAACAGGTCAAAGTTACCTTTCGATGTCTCCAGTAAGTTGAAAAAAAGCATTTCATTTTAATTAAGCGTAAAAAATGTTATTATTTTCTATCATATACTTTTTTTAGTATATGATTTTCATTCATATGCTTTCTTTCAATAATTTCCTTCAATAGAATGCTCTACAAATCCAAATTCACCCCCCCCCCAATGATTTCAATTCTTACTTCATATGCCACTTTTACCTCCCCCATATATAAAAAAAAAACACTCATTTTAGAAAGTTGCATCGTAGCTCATTTTTTACCATGATTTTAAAGTTTGAACTATATGTAAAAAAAATGTTGATGTGATATATTTGAACTTTTAATGTGCGATTTCTTCAGGTAGGTTGGGCATCCTGGAATATGACTTCCGCATATCTTTTCACTGGGATCACAGTCATTCTTTATGAAGGGGTTCCATATTTTTTGAGTCCAACCTATCTTTGGGACCTGATCGACAAATTTCAGCTCTCAACACTTTTTCTCTCTCCCAGCGTTTTAGATGAGTTGGAGAAAAGAAACTACGTTCCGAGTAAGTGATACTGTAGTAGCCAATGTATACCAAATGAAATTTGTACTGCTTCTTCTAAGCACTAATGAATTTCTCTTCTTACTGCTTCTTCTAAGCACTAATGAATTTGCCTTCTTACTGCTTCTTCTAAGCACTAATGAATTTCTCTTCTTACTGCTTCTTCTAAGCACTAATGAATTTCTCTTCTTACTGCTTCTTCTAAGCACTAATGAATTTCTCTTCTTACTGCTTCTTCTAAGCACTAATGAATTTGTCTTCTTACTGCTTCTTCTAAGCACTAATGAATTTCTCTTCTTACTGCTTCTTCTAAGCACTAATGAATTTGTCTTCTTACTGCTTCTTCTAAGCACTAATGAATTTCTCTTCTTACTGCTTCTTCTAAGCACTAATGAATTTCTCTTCTTACTGCTTCTTCTAAGCACTAATGAATTTCTCTTCTTACTGCTTCTTCTAAGCACTAATGAATTTCTCTTCTTACTGCTTCTTCTAAGCACTAATGAATTTCTCTTCTTACTGCTTCTTCTAAGCACTAATGAATTTCTCTTCTTACTGCTTCTTCTAAGCATTAATGAATTTACTTTCTTACTACTTCTGAGAAGATAAATTTAGATGGTGTGTGTGTGTGTGTGTGTGTGTGTGTGTGTGTGTGTGTGTGTGTGTGTGTGTGTGTGTGTGTGTGTGTGTGCAAGGGGTGTTGCCTTTCTAAAGTTGGGGTGGTAATGCGCGCTTCAGAGCTACTTTTTAAGCGAATTTTGTTAGTTATAAATTAAATGAAATGCCGGCATTTATCAGCAATAGCATATGAAAATATTACATTAAAAAATGATTTTTAAGCCTTAAAATTTAAAAAAAAAATTTAAAGATACCAGGTTTTTTAATATATAAATTCAGTTTTTATTTTTATTTAATTTTTTAACGAGATATTTTAAGTATATTTTCCAAAAAATGTTTTTCATACAAAATAAAAAATTACCTTCACGAGCACATTACGATTTCTTGGAAAAATGTGCATTTTTTAAAGAAATTTTTATTGGATAATTTGATGATATGCTGCAAAAATTGTCAAAAAAAATCTATAGTGCATATAAGATTACAGTGCTGAATAATTCTACTTTCTTTACTCATATTACTGAAAAACATATTTGGTTTCAGCAAAAAAGTATGTTTATATGAAATTTAATATTTTCAGCTTATATTTAAAGTTCAAATTTAAAGAGAGAAAGTAAGAAACATATAATATACACTTAATAGAATGCCCAGAGGTAACTATATTAGTACAAGTTATATAACTATCAAAATTTGAAGCTTAAAAATATTTTGCTGAAAAATCTATTAAGAGGCCAAGCAACACAAAATATTGAACAGAAAATTTTAGCAAGCAATAATCGCCAAAGGCGGCTAATATGTTTAATAAATGCAACATAAATTACAAGATTTCGTTTTTTTAATTTTCATTTAAAGCATTTTAATGCACTATGTGCATAGTAAATTTCGGGAAACAAAATATCCAATTTTAAAAATTCATATCAAGTATTCATATTGGATGGCTTCTATTAGAATATTAAAATGCAAAATTTTGATCAAGAATATTAAAAACAAAAGGAAAGCTGTACAAGCGAAAAGTGATGATAGAAATAATCTAATCAATTTGAAATTTCAATCACATTTATATTTAAACATTTTCTGAATGTTTAGAGCTTTTTTTTATTCATGATAGTGATTGCTATTTAATTTCTTTAGAACATTAATGTTAGGACTTTTTTTCTTTTTGAGTTTTTGTTTCGACGACCAAAGTTTTGCTAACGATTTATTTTTCTATATCGAAGAAACATAAAATAACATTTTTAAAAACATGTTCCTTATTATATTTTGCTATATTTCCTCATTATGTATGCCATGGAACCTCAAAATATTTTATTCTCAAATTCACCAAAACGTCGGGCTATTTTATGGAATTAAAATTTAGTTAAAGCTGACTGGCTAACCAAAATGAGTTTCTGAAAATATTTAAATATAATATTATCATTTGAAACACACTACATTTTTACTTGTATGGTATAAATGAAATTAAGTAAAAGCATGTAATAAAGAGATCATATGATGATAAAATTAAAAGCAGCACTTTAAAAGAATTCAAAAAAAGAAGAAATCTGTTTAAAACAGTTTAATTTCCGAAAAAAAATTGTTTGGAAAGGGAAAAGATATAATTCAAGTTTTTTTGTGGCTTACATTTAAATATCAGAAATAAAATTCAGAAAAATTCTTAGCTTTCACAAACAGCTTTTCTAAATTTAAAATATTTATTTTTTATCTATTCATATTAACATGAAACTTTTGATGCGATTTTTATTTTTTCCTCCTTACAGCTGAGAAGCATAGTTTGGAATCCCTCTCAGTTATTGTCTGCGGAGCAAGTGTTGTAAAGCCAAATAATTACGATTTCGTATACAAAAAGATAAAAAAGAATGCCATTTTCTTCTCTGGCTACGGTAAGAAATTTCACAATATGTATACATTAGAAAAGAATTTGCTGTAAAGATCGTAATATAGAATAAAGATCGTAATATCGTAATGTCAGAAAGTATTTAATATATAAGGAATCTAGAACTGTAGAAGTGGTGTTTTCACAATTTATAGAAATCGAATCCACTTCTTTTTTTTTTAATTCAGTATGTTTTTATTAAATATAAAATAATCACATATTGTCTCAAAAGTACAAAACTTTAATTTAAGGGTAAAAAAAAAGTGCATTTTCGGCTTAATTTACTTTTAACTGATTTCCTTAGACTAATTTTTTTGCAGGATATTTTATTAGAAATATCAATAGCTCCACATTATTTAAATAAAAAAACTGTTGTATTTCACTATTTTATTTCCTTTTCTACACAGTTATTTATTCATTAGAGATTTCGCACACATTTCAAAAATTAGGTATAAGAAATGCCCTTTTTTCATAAAAATATTTTTTCTTGCAACGATATTCAATAAATTTATAATCGAAATTGCAACTTAAATATCATTTTTTAACCATTTACAATTCCAAGAACATAAAGGGATAATTTCTAACTGGCTAGATTAAATCTCAAATAGGAATTTTAAATAGCCTTTCAGGAAAAGGGAACTCAGAAGTAATTTTACAGTAGAGTTAGCCAGCGACAGAACAGAAACACCTTAATTGAACTTGTGATTATTAAAATAAGAATTAAATTCTTCAAGAATTGTGTATTGAATCTTTATAGTATTCTTAACATTTTTCAAATCTTTAACTGTCAAAATGGTTTATGTTATTTTAATCTCGTTTTTAATTAAATGTTTAAAAATTACTTTTGTATATTCTTCATAAGCACACGCGCTAACGAGATTTATTTGCTAGTAAAACTTAAGTTTAATATTCGATAAACTATTTACTGCAGTTGAGAAATGCAATGATGAAGTACTACATTAAACTAAATTAAATAAAATTTTAATAATAAATTTAAATACTAAATTATTTTCATTCTTAAAATCCTGAAAAATACTAAAAAATTTGAAATTAAAAAAAAAAATATTTAATGATTAAGAACTTTATGAAAATTAGAAATTTTATTCTTGTAATTCTTCTTGAATAATATAAAACCTATTCCTTTTATAGAATTGTTTTTATAATGTATATAACAAGGCAATTGACTTTATTAGATATATTGTGATATTTCGAATTGTTTCTTTACAATGGATCAATGGAGTTTTCTCAAAAATTGTTTCATTTCTGAATTTTTTCCCCATTTTTGAAAAAAAAGTACCAAGGAAATGCTATAATTTTAATTTCATTTGAGAAAAAAAAGTCTTTAAATCTCAGAACATCGCGAAGTTTAATTCTGGAAATCAATCTAAGCAATATGAATTGAATTCATATTCCTAATTTTTTCCCCTCTTATACGTTTAGACGATGTTTTACCGAAAATCATTGATATTACAGTGATTTTTTCCTACAATCAAATTAATATAAATGAAGCTGAATTAAAACATAGCGACACGCAAACAAAAATGTTGCATTCAAATGATTTTAAGGCATAAAATCAGTGTCAGAAAATATCTTTCTGTAGCATTTCCTGTGGCTATTAAAAATTCCCAGTTGCACTGTTTGTAATAAATATGAAATTCTTTTCAAGAATATACGAATGAAATAGCGAACTGTATTAATCTTGTCAAAAGGCAGAACCTTTACTGGCCTTCACTTTAAGATACAACATTCGCTTATTAGTAAACATTAGGGCATGAAAGTTTTATTAAAATATGTTACTAGTTTCAGAAAAATCTTAATATCCGATTACTTTTAGACTAAATGTGTGCATTTTTAACAGGTTCAACTGAATTAATGGGTGCATGCATGGCATTCGATGCAACGTTACCCATATACAGAGGTGAAATACCCTGCCCAACCCTAGGTTTCGATTTGGATTGCCTAGATGATTCAGGTATTATTAAATATCCATATTAATTATATATTATAATCCATATCTCCTCATCACTCTGAAAATAGGATTGTAGGATTTAAAGGCGCAAGAGCCATAGATGACTATACTGCGCCAGATACATGGTTAGAATAGAAAAAGCGTGTCTTTATGTAAAATTAGAAACGAGAATAAAAATTGGTAAAGAAGCATTAAATAAGATGATATAAACCAATTTCTTTAAAAAATTTAAAAAGATTTTTGTGGGGATGTTCCCTTACAAGCATTTGCATGTACACTGTTGAATCATTAAAAAATCGTAAACGATGATGATTAAAAACAGGGCATTCAATTAAAAGGTGAAGAACCGTTAAAATCGTTCGGCATCTGGAGCAAAAAGGAGCTCGATCGCCTAATAAAAGATGTCTGTGTGTTAAACGAGTGTGACCAATGCGAAGTCTAGTCAATTTGACTTCGAGCTCACGCACTAGAAGAGCAGCCCATAATGTAATTGTAGGTCTAATAAAATATAATTTATTACTGTACTCTGAAAATAGGATAGCACACATAAGCAATCTTAATATAAACTCCTTTGAATATTTTAATTCCAATTAAAGGCACTATATTATTTAATATTCATTTAATTATATATTATTCAACAGCTAAATGATTTTGTTACCCCAAATTTGAAATAATACCGGATATTTTTCAGTAAACTATTATAGTGATTTTTTACTGATTTTTTTTTCTTTTTCTTTTTGCATTTTTAACACAAAGATTTTCACATTTTGAGCTCCAAAGGAAATATTATTATTATATATATATATATTCAAATATTAAATGTTTTCATACCAGTAAAGAAACATTGTCAAGAAAATCAAGTAGAAGATAAAATTTCCTTGCGTTTCCGATGGTTTTAAATAAGGACAAGCGTATGCCCCACTACTATCTGATCCCTCATCTGTTAGTAATGCATTGGATTCTGTTTTTGTTACATTCTAAATAAATAATGTAAGTGCTTAAAAAGCTTATAGATCATATCATGTCACAGACATAGGTTAAAATTATTCTCGAACTTTTACTCCTCTCACAATTGTGGAGTTAATTCTTATTTTGAAATTCATCGAAACAAATCTAGTTTAACTCATTTTCGCATGTTTCAATTTTCTGTTATTTTAATGCTAGTATTTTAAAGTCGGGAAAATTTTTAACGGCTCTAGGGAGTTTGAAATTGTTATGGAATTTAAATGACAGCGACTTGGAAAATGGGTATCTGTGTCATATTATAAAATTTACAAGACAAACGCTACATCGATAAGTTTATACACTCATGTACCTGCAATATAAACTTTAAATTCTTTTATAAAAAAAGATATTTGTAATAATTAATAATTTGCAAGTTGTGAAGCATTGTATATTAAATTGAAGAACATGATTAAGAAGTTCATAATTAAAAGAAATGTTTTTTTATTTTTGACGGTGATAATATTCATAACGTTGTTCAATTAAACAACACTTCAGACAACATATCTATATAGGAAATTGGTGTATAAATACTGTTTAAAATCTTTAGACACTTTATGTCCGAGTTTCAATTATTATAAAAAGAATCTTAAAATTTTTTTTTTCAGGAAATAGTGTCTTGGGCGAAATCGGGGAACTCGTTATTAAGAAGCCTGCTCCGTCCTTACCTCTGGGATTGTGGGGTGATACAGACGGTTCTCGGTTTCGGGAGACATATTTTTCAAAATATCAAGGTATGTGTAAAGATTCAATTAAAAAATAATCATGATATATTTCAAAATTAATCTTATTCTTTTGTTAAAAACAAAAGAAATAATGTTTTGTAGTTTAAGGATATTTCGTTTGTAATTTTGATTTCTATGAAGGGTGAATGAAGAAATATGGGAAAAAAATGTATACAAAATCGGGATGTAATTCTGTAAATGTATATAATTCTGTCAGCTTTCTTATAAGCACAAAGACTACTAGTTTTTAACTTGCAAATTTTATTTTAGTAATTTCTAAATGCAATAAATTTTGAAAATTCTAGCAATATTAGAATTTCATATTAGTTTAACACTTACGACAATCTTCATCCATTTTCATTGTTGAAAATCAATAAAATTTGAAAAAATCGACTAAATAAGCACATGAAAAATTTGAAAGAGGCTTGTACGATACATTTCATAAAAATATAACATTTTCTTTAATATCTTGTAAAGAGTGATTTCTATTGCTTTAACTTTGTTTACACGATTCGTTTATTGCAAATAGCCCAGGCATACTAGTAACTCCATCTGTGATTAGAAAGTTGAACGAGAGAAACTGCTCATCTCTCTGGCAAGATTCTACACAATAGATCATCGGATAAATATCGATTTTTTCATACAACAGTTTTAGTATATATAGAATAAGGATTTGTAATTTTTTCTGATAATCCTTTCACGAAAAAGTTGACCTTTTTTTGTGTGTGAATTCGATAAATACTCATGCTATGAATTTTATAATTCTATACCGAAAGAATAACTGAGGTATAGCTACAAAAAATTTTATTAGCTCTTATGCTGAAAATGAAATCAAAAAAGAAATAAAAACTTATAATGAAGTATTCTTTATGAAAATTAGTTTAAGCATTTACCTAGAAGAAATTTGTCTACAAAAATATAATTTATATATATATATATATATATATATATATATATATATAGTTTTTTTTCGTTAAACAACATTTTACCATTAAATAGAAAATTCTGAAAATAAAATGTCTGAAGTTTCACTCCTCGTCAACTACATTTGATCATTAAATAGAAAATTCTGGAAATAAAATGACAAGTTTCTCTCCTCGTCAAGAACATTTTATCATTAAATAAAAGATTCTGGAAAAAATTGAAGTTTCAATTCTCGTCAACAACATTTGATCCTTAAGTAAAAAATTCTGGAAATAAAATGACTCAAGTTTCACTCCTCGTCAACAACATTTGATCATTAAATGGAATACTCTGGAAATAAAGTGACTCAAGTCTCACTCCTCATCAACTACATTTGATCATTAAATAAAAAGTTCTGGAAATAAAGTGACTCAAGTTTCTCTCCTCCTCAAAAGTTTTCATTAGGAACTAGGATTGTGTAATATATAAAATTATATAAAAATATAATTGAATAAAGGATATAGTTTTAGTCCCAAATTTGGTTTATTCCGTTCATTAATGGTATTTTATTTTTTACTTTTTCTGCGCTAGCTAGAATTATTACTTTTTATTCTATTTATTAATATTTTTATAAATTAAAAAAAATTAATCTTTTTTTTTGTTGCATTTTAGATGTATTTGCTTTGGGCGACTTAGGAATTATCAATCCTGTAACAAGAGGAATTATAATTTGTTGTAGAAGGTAAAAAAATTCTTAATCATTGCTTATATATCTCAAAATATGTTAAAATATGTTTATGATATACAAATATGTTAATGAAAATTAAATTTCTTTCTTACGAATAATACTTCCAATTTTTTAAAAATAAATATAAATCATTTGCATAAAATTTCGGGATAAAGATAGTGGTTACATCTTTTTAAAAAAATAAGCTCACAAGAATAAATTTTAGCTCGCCTCCTCACATATCTGATGTGATACTAAATGCGGTCAAATACAGATTAACGTTTCATCACACAAAAATTGTACGCGCATACATGATTATCTAACAACCGAATTCGGATTTAAAACACTTTGTTTTGAGCTCTGAAAATCAAATTTTGTCGCAGCATCAAACAAAAATTATCGATTCCAAAAGGAAATACAGAAAAGAAAAAAAAGAAAAAATTTAATTCTGAATTCTGTTGTTTTGGTTTGGTTATATTAACGTCCCGTTTGAAGCAACACTAGGGCTATTTTGGAACGGACCTCGTAATTTTAAACCGCGGTCAGATGACGAGGACGACACCTGAGCTGGCAGCCCCCTCTCTCCACTCCACGCCACACCACACCAGTGGGAGGATGTTTGGCTAGGATGTTTAATGTGCACCAGACCTGCTTACACGACGATTCTTCCGTGCAATCGGATCTGTTCTGAATTCTGCTAAGCTGAGATTATAAAGCGAAAAAAAAAAAAATGTCAGTTATTTGGTGGAAAGAAACGATTCCGGTTGCTTATACAACTATACAACCATCAACTTTTCAACTACTTTTTTTGAAAGCTGGAATTAGTCTTCGAAGAAGTATTGTAATATTCTTTAATCGATGTTATGTAATTTAGAAAAAATGACAAAAACAGTTTATTTTAATTTATTTACTAAGCCAACGAACAGTTTTTTCCAATTATTTTATGATATTTTAACGCTTTCTAAAGGCCATGGGAAGTATGCTTCTCACCAAATTCATCAATCCATGTAGGAAGTTATGTAGGTTGGTATAACAATTTTTTCAATAAAATAGAAACTTAGGTGCTTCCTTTCTCACACAAAATTATATATCTCAATTTTTTACTTAATTAGTAATTAACAGAATTAAATAAAGTTAAGCTAATACACTAAATGAATCACTTTTCCTAAACCAATCATAATTCTGAAAATATTTTAATACTCCATCACTAGAAAAAGCATGGCCTTTAAAAGGGTTAAACTTCCTAAATTGTGGATCCTCAATCCATGTGGCGTCTTTGTTAAGAATAATAGAATTATTAAAACTGTCACAAAGCTTTTGGATTTCAATTTCTTCAATAGCTTAAAGCAGAGTTAATAGAGAATGCAATTTTAAATCAAAATCTTATTTAGAAGAGTATACATTATAAAATAATAAAAACAACTTAATATCATTATCTACTACTAATATATATATATATATATATATATATATATATATATATATATATATATATATATATATATATATATATATATATATATATATTTGTTTTGTTTTTTGTTTTTTCATATTTAAAGGTATTATAAAAGTGATAATTTGACAAGAAAATACGTTTGAAGATATTTCATGATTTTCTTAAGGAGTTTCATATTTTTCTCAAACATATAATAAAATATACATTATTCTTAAAATAAGACTTTACATATACACAATTTAATGAAAAAAATGCTTAAAATTTTTAAATTAAGCCTTTTTTTTCGGCACTTATCAAGCATTTCTATATTATATATATATATATTATATATTACTTTTAATAAATTTAATATTTTTATATATATATATATTTAAATTCTTTATATTTCAGTGACGAAACTTTGAAACCAAGAGGCGTTCGTTTTGGCAGTTCGGAAATTTATAACATCGGTAAGTAGGAATGGTGCTAGCTATCATTGTATTTGCTGGTACGTACTTACTTTTCTAAATAAAATCTAATAGCGTCTTAGTAAGGCAAAGGTCGGAATTATATATTTTTATAAATAAATTACCTTAGTAGCGAAAATTTTAGTTCATATACATTGAAATACAACTGTCGATTTTAAAAAAAGTAATTTTAAGTAGTTTTTTATAACTATCGTTAAAACTTCCCTTTTTCAACTTACGAATTATTTACTTTTGTTAACATTAACACTAGTACTGATGTTAAATATATACCTAGTTTTACCACATCAGCCAAATGATGGACTTTTGATTATCATGGCTTTCGTTGTAACTTTTGGCTTAGTCCATGTAAATAAAATAATATTTAACAAAAACAACATTTAATATAATAAGTCATTAATTATTAATTTAAAAAACAAGAAAAACAGTTTGTATTTTCATTTATAGGATATCCAATTAGAGCTTTTAGTTCTAAATTGAATCATAATCGAAATAAAATAGATCCCATTATTATGGCTGAGGAACACTTTGGATCAATCAATACAATTTCATATAGAAAATGTAATTGAAATTTTTCCAAGAAATGTCTGAAAGCGATGTATAAATTAATGGATATACGTATTGATGCCCATTATTGCATAGACGATCCATAAAATATTTTTAACTCTGAAATTGCTGAAGCCATCATTTTGACGGGTCTTGGTATAAACAGGTATAGGTTATGCTGATTATGGATGTTTCAATGGCTGAGTGGAAATTGAATAGGCATACTTAATTGTTGTTATATTTCATTAAAAGCCGTTATAAAGTTCTTGAACAATACATAAATACAAGGGCGTTCAAAAAGTAAGTTACACTCAAACAATTAGGTTATAGATACTTTATTGACAAGTCCGCTACAATACAATATGACACACATACTAAATAACATCCCAATCGCTAGAGACATTTGTCGGAACGTAGCACTAATATTTCAATGCCCTGACTATAGAAAATCGCTCCTTGGTCCTGGAGTCAGCTTAGAACAGCTGTCTGAACCTGGTCATCGTTGGTAAATTAGCTTCCACCCAAATGTTCTTTGAGCTTGCCCAATACGTGAAAGTCACAAGGCGCCAGATCGGGACTGTAAGGTGGATGCTGCCAGACCTCCCATCCAAAACTGCGAAGCATTGTGTGGTGCTTGCCTTATGCAGTCTTGCATTGTCGTGCAAAAGGACAATACCTTTGATTAACTATCCCCTTCTCTTGTTTTTAACAGCTTTGCTGAAATATCTTAATGTTCTGCAGTACGACTCAGCATTGATGATAGTGTCCTTCCGAATAAACTCGGTGTAGACAACCCCTTCGCAATCGAAAAAAAAAAAAACAGTAGTCATGACTTTACCCACTGATGGGGTAACTTCGGATTTTGTTCTCACAGGAAATGATGTGTGCCTCCATTCCATTGACGCTTGCTTCGTTTCTTTGAAGTGATGCACCCATGTCTCATCGTCAGTAATGATACGACTTAAGAAATCATTACCTTCCTCAGAATAATTTTGAAGGAATTCCAGGGAAGACGCAAACTTTGCTCCTTTGTGTTCGGAACTCAAAGAATAAGGAACCCATCGTGAACACAATTTGCGATAATCCAGTTGGTGACGGACGATGGAATAGGCATTGCCAACGGATATTCTCAAGTCCTGTGCAATGTGTTCGATGCTCACTCAGTGATTGCTGAGAATAATGTCTTCCACCTGCTGCACCATGTCTGATGTGCTCACCATCAGACATCGGTTAAGTCTGTGCGACCGTCTTCGAACTGCTGGCACCATTTCACAATGGTTGGACGTGACATTGTATGTGTTCCATACACTGCCAATATTTCGTTATGAATTTTTGTACTCGTTAAACGTTTTTTCCCACAGAAAACGTACCGTCCCGCGTACTTCAACGTTGGGGTAAGTTTCCAGCTGACGTGCTATGTTTTTCTCGTACTACGCAACAACGGTTTTCACTATCCGAATGAAATTGCTACCGTTGTAAGTCGTGGAACTCGATTATCGTCTGCTCAAGCTAAGCTTTTGTTTCGCCATGACGCCATCTGTAAAGGAACAAGTGCAACTTATTTTTGGTACTCCCTTTGTAATGTATCAAAATTTTTAGGCAAGAAACTTGAAAACCGTCAAAATGACGGTCTTTGGAGTTCCAGTGTTAAACTAAACTTTGCTAGCAAATTTTATATACTATTTTATTCGCATACAAGTATAAATTTTGGAGATGAAATGATAAAATTCCGTTTTTGATAGATTTTTCCTAATTTTGTAGAAAAAATGACCTTAACGTTATCGAAATAAGGAACAAGTAAATTTAGGAATGTAAATATACTAGCAAAATTAATTTTTAAAACAATTTAATGTTTAATTTTCAATGAGCTTTCGTTTTGGCTCTCAGTCATTTAAATCAATTGAATACAGCTCAATATCTGAGGGAAGTACCGAGAATCCAGAGCAACTCTTTTTGAAACCAGAGCTCTCTACTGTCATTAAAACTAACATTAACATTAAACATTAATTATGTTAACTAACTATGTTAGTTAACATAAACTATGTTAACTAACATTAACATTGTCATTAAACACACACACACACACACACACACACACACACACACACACACACACACACACACACACACACACACACACACACACACACACACACACACAACAGGATTACAATACAACTAATTAACATACATATATTACAAATGAGTGTTTACATTTTTATTTCAACTACTTGCTGTCACTACTTCATCAAACCATTGCAAAATTTAAAACTGACCAGAAAAATATCTATTAATTACTATATTTACAAAATATAATGTGTTAATGCTAATTCATTAAGTTTTAGTTTCAGTTATATTAACGTCCCATTTTAAAGCAACGATAAAGCTATTTTGGAACGGACCTCGTAATTTTCAACCTCGATCAGATGACGAGGACGACACATGAGCTGGTAGCCCCTCTCCGAACTTCCAGAAGGACCTTTAATCCCGACGGATTTAACGTGCACCAGACCCGCTTACACAACAGTTCTTCGGTGAAATCTGGCCTTGAACCTGTAACCCTCCGGTTTCGAAGCCGAGACCTTACCACCAGGCCATTGTGGCCCAAACTCTTTTTGAAGACCAGGGATGTCTGTTGTCATTAAAACTAAACATCTTTAAAGTTAAATCCTCCAAACTTTAACAAAAAAAAATCGGTAAGACTACAGTACAATTTGCATCTATTGCTATTGGGTGTTTAAATTGTTTTTTGAATCAGATGTTGTAACTACTTAATGAAATCTTTGCAAAATTTGCAATTGAGCAGAAAAATGGTTCTAATGTATAAAAGTACGATATTTACAAACCATAATTTGTTAATTCTCATTTATTAGAAGAGATAATTTAAAATAATAGATTTAATCGATGTCAATCCTACATTAAAAAAACGGATTTGTAACGTTTACTCTGCAAGGATATTCCTTCCCGCTGGTTTATAAGGCATATGATTTAATCCGAATGACCGGATTAAATCATATCCGCGGCAACATTATCGTGAATTAAAGTTGAGTCCTCAGGGCCATCACCGACTACGATACAACCTTTCCAGTAGGAAGTACGTCCCGTCATCGGTAGGAAGTAGCCGATTCACTATACTTCTTTCCCACTTGGGTGGCGAGAGCCAATCACCATGCTGGAAGTTCCTCATCCTCATATCTGAGCCCCCCCTCCACACACACATACTGTGGTAGGGATTTGTGACTAAGGCCCCAAATAAAATATTGAAAATTGCATTCAGTAATATAATTAATATTATATTATAATAATCAATAATATTATATTATTGTATTATATTCTCAGTATATAATTAAGGAAAATTCATCAAAATGGAATATTTAGGGAACATTTTCCAAAAACTTGTCTTAAATATTCCTTATTCTGAAACTCATGTGTGTAATTGTAGCATATTTGTGTCTATCTTATATTATAATACATCTTTTATTATTGCTAAAATATAAAAATATGTAATTAAATAAATATATACCATATTTTATTATTTTTAATGAATTTTATGTAATAATAACGAAATAATCATATTCCATTATCTTATATCTTATTCATGTATAATCATTCATGTATATATATCATCTTCATCTCATATCTTATCTCTTCATTATCTTAATCATATTCATTATCTTAGAATATATCTTATTTCTTTTTTTTTTCATAACAGTGAATTTATTCCCCGAAATCCGTGACAGTTTATGCGTTTCACAGTACAACAAAAGTAACAACGAAAGGGCCGTCTTATTCGTGCAAATGAAGAAAGGCTATTCTTTCAATGAAGAATTAGTCGACAGAATTAGATTGGAAATAAAGAATGGCTTATCAGATGGGCATGTTCCAGAACTCATTTTGGAAACGAATGATATACCGGTAATTCAGTTTTTCTTATTACGTTTTTATATTTAAAATTACATTTGTTATGAAAACATATAAATCAAGGTCATTTCGATCATTTAGTAAATGTCAATAACTAGATTGTTAGTTCTTTCCAAGCCAAACATTTATATTAAAACATGAGGGAAAATGCTTTGGGGAGGGAAGTTCCTTTGCCATAAATTGAAAAATATGTCTCAAGAGCCCCAAATTCAATTTAATGCAACAAATCTTAAACTGAAAATTCCATAATGAATTGAAAAATTTTGCAATTAATTTTTTGTATTCCTCTCGCTATTAAAAACAAATTAACTCACAGCAATTTCCTTTGACAATATTTTGAAAAAAAAAAAGAGCTTTGGGCTCCATTTTGATTTAAAATATTTTGCTTAAAGATGCATAAAAATTTATTTCATTAAAAATTTTTTACTTAAAATCAATATTCCATGACTTTTTCGCTAATCAATATAATTTGGATACATTAACACCCCGTTTTAAAGTCCTCAAGGGTTATTTTAGAGCGGAGCTCGTAATTTTGAACATTGGTCAGATTGATGAGGATGATACCCAAGCTGGTACCATCATTACCATTATATTCATCAGAGAGCATCCAGACACTGAAACAAAAGTCTCTTTGAAAGATAGACATTTTTACTTTAACAACTATGAGAAAATCTGATACTCAGTTGGAGAATAATCTGTTGAATAATATTTACGAGAATTCTAATCTCTCACTAAGATATTTGTTACTTTATCACTTGGAAAAACAATCACTTGTACTAAAGATACTCTGGTACAATGTATACAGCTACCATCTTTAGTTAGCGGTTAACAACATCTTTAAACGCCTTTACAAACTCTATAAAAAAATATAAACTACTAAGCACTATGGACATTTATCGCATTTTGAAACTTTGCTCACTTAATGCTTAGATTATTAAATTTATTTTGAGTACTTTCATCTTTTTTCACTTTTTATTTTCAAATTATTTGTATTTTAAATAACTTACAATTTCCTTTATTACATTTTAGCACAACATGAATGGGAAGAAAATGGAGATACTTGTGAAGAAAATAATAAACAACATGCCTTACAACGCAGAAACGGTTGCAAATCCACAAAGTCTAGAAAATTATAAAAATATACCACCATACGAAGACTGAGGGAGTCATGCTTTTTGAGGAAGTGAAAAAATCATTTCCTAAAATTGTTTTCTTCTGTACAAAGAAATTAAAGTATTTATTTCAAAAAAAAAATCTTGTTGCATCTAATGCCATTTATATCTTTACACACATCCACTTTAATATTTATTTTAAAATTTGATAATTGATCGCCGTCTTACCCAACATTTTTTAAAGACATTTGTATATAATAAAATTGACTACAGGATATACAATTATAATCTTATGAGCTATGGTGTGCGTTTGAACATATAACCTAAAAATTACAAAATTCTGGATTTTATATTAACATGATAAAAACATTTATGCCTACTTTTATTCAAATTTGACATCCAGATACTTTGGAAAAAAAATTTCAAAATTCGTGTTTTCTTTTGTTGTTCTTTCCGTATTTACAAGTTATTTTACTGTCTTTCTATTTTTCAAGCCTATGTATATTATGTATTTATGGAGTCGGTTAAATACCCGGTCATATCAGACTAAAATAAAAATAGCGATTTCTACTGACAGTTCAAAACATCCCTAATGTTAGCCCTAAATTTTGGTATTGTGTTAATCTTTAAAGATAAAATGTCAAATTCCATTTACCTACGCCTCTTTATATGTTTGATTTATTGTTTTTGGTGATTAAATTAGATTTCCAAATAGTTTTTTACCAAAAGTCTAATCCCAAATCTAAAAGTCTAATCCGTTAAAATTCATCAATTCATATTCAAATTTGGAATTTTCGGCAATTACAATATTTATTCATCATTAAGCACGGTATTTTATTAATTGCAAATAACAAAATCGAAGTCATGACAAAAAGCAGCTCTGCCGAAGAAATCAGTTAAAGAAAATACAGGTCGGTTACCGACAGGTTTTTTTTTTTATAAAATATAAAGAAAATGTTTAAAAAGTACTACTTTTTAGGATAAATCATTTCGTTATTTTCAGTTAACCCTTTAAAAGGGCCATTTTTTTCTAGTCATATTATGTTAAAATATTTTTAGGCTTGAAAGTAGAATAAGAAAAGGGATTTAGCTTATTAGATACATTTAATTTGATTCATTAATTAATTTGGTTAATTAATAATTAAGTATCAAATCAAGACACATCATTTTGTGTGAGATAAAGAACTGAAGCATCTAAGTTTCTGTCTTTCTAAAAAAATTTGTCAGAACTTATGCCAACCTACATAAATTCATACAAAGATTGATAAATTTGGTGGGAAGCATACTTCCCACGGCCCTAGAAAGGGTTAAATTAATATTAAAGTCTTTTTTTTCTAGCAAAACTAGGACTATTTTAGAATAGATATCGAAATTTTGAACCACGATTAAGTACATAGTAGATGTACTTCCTCTTTTAACTTCCCTATCACTGTAGCCGGAAGTTTGGTATATATTTTGGAGTTTAAGAATCGTATTGGATAATGAATACACATATGTGCAAAATGAATATGCATTTACTTTAAATTCTAAATTTCTAAAATTAATTTTAAAATTCGAATAGTTTAGAATCTTAGATACATTAAGATAAATAAGATTTAATGCAAATTAAATTTTATTCAAACTATTCAATTAGTTTACAATAAACTTTCAATCGATTAACTGCAGGTAAAAATTTATAAATTATTTTTTTATTAGCAAACATTACTTTCTGCTATATCGGAAATTCCAAATCTCCTCTAGAGAAAAAAGAGAATTTATAAACAAAATTTGTTTTAGATTCGAAACTGGTAAGGAATAAAAAAAAAATTTCAACACATTATATAGAAAAAGTTACATTTCGGAAGAAGAAAATAATCGAGAAAAAATATTCTGAAAACCATGAGCTGGCGATATAGTGTATTTTATAAATTTTATCTTTACTTGGTTAATTCAGCTATCAAACATACATAGTAAATTTTATCTTTACAATGGTAAGCATATATCAACTTCTCAACATTTTGATATAAATGTTAACTAAATACACTATCGAAAATTTGCAAAATAATGTACTTAACTTAAATATAAATGTATTTTTAAACTTTAAATAGAATTTGTAATGTTTTAAGAATAAATCACAAGTAAACAATCACAATTCAAAAGCCTATAAACAGGAAAGGAAACATTGAAAAAAATTGCAAGTATACTAGAATGTCACGTGACACAAAAAATTTTGCAGAAAGATCAGAATATGAAAGTAGAAATACAGTTTTTAGATAGTGAAACAATACTAATCTTGCCGCAATTCTTACACAAGTCTTCAATAAATCTTAAAGCTTGCAAAATTTATTTAAAATATCTCCTCGAAGCAAAATTCATTTCTCTCTTGATAGTTTTGATCACGATTGCATGGTGATTAGGTTTATGTTTTCAGATAATAAGATCTTATCCTACAGTGCAGAAACATATCAAATGTGTATTCAGCATTTTAAGGATAAATATTCTTACATTTGAGTAACTTGGAGACTAGAAATTTCAGATCCGAAAAAGATATATCTGCATCCACTCCAGCATGGTTCAAAATTGATACTGAAAACAGGACTTGAACAGCTAAAAGTGGGCGTTGTTGAGTGTAACGTTGGCATGATATTTTCAAATGCATTTTGTTACTCTGTACTTTCAAAACAGCCCTTTCAAATATTACTTTCGGTTCAGTGTTTGAACAGACTGATTAGTTCAAAAGTAACTCACACTTCAAACTTGGTTATAGAAACGTGGATGCATGATATCTAACATATTATGTAAAATGATCCCATCTTTATCATTGCAAAATTACATGTCCTACTTCGTTTATGAATATAATTAAAATCTTTTCTCTTAGGTTAAGCATCTTTTGTTAAGTGCTTAACTTTGGTTTGTAAGATGCTTGAATTTGTTCGCGTCTTTTAACCACCCATGATTATATGGTTCAAACACATACAAACTGGACTGTGCAGTCACAGGAATATATTTATATTTCTGAGACTTCAGGTATTTTTGTCAGAAAAAAAAACATAATAATTTATTGATAAATATGTGAAAAAAATAATTGACTTACCTTCTATTTTTTGTAGCGTGATATGCATCTAAAATAGCTATACTTAGTAATCCAGTTGTTAATAAATCTATGAAGACAGTCTGCAACTTTTAGACGGAAGAAACATTATTTCATACATTGGACGAGCACAAGGAAAAACGCAAGCATTACATCTAAAATGAAAACAAAAGTGAACAATAAGATGATTGGTTACTTTTACAGATTTATTCATTGAAGTGCGCCATCTATCGGCATAAAGGACAATTATTTAGTGAATTTTCAAAAGAAGACATATAAGTCCAATAATTTCTTTCTGAATAAATATTTTTTGTGTGTATATCGTGTATTATGATTGAATGTAATAAATGTCAAGGTTTAAGAATAAAATTGGTTCTGGCGAGATAAAAAACATTTTCAATCCGACTCTTATTTATTTATTTTGTATTGTAATGATCACTGCGATGATTGTGTTCTATGTTATTTTCTAAATACTCATCAGTGTTTATGAGAATCAATTTACGATGCGACAACATTGAGCAAAATAATACAGTACAACAAATAAGATTCTTCATCTAACGAATGGACGCAAGATATAAAGAAAATACCAATGGTTTTAAATATTTTTATTTATTCAGTTTCTCAAGAAAATCAGTCGAAATCTATTGTATCAAAAAATAATTCATCAAAATGTTCATCGTCAAAGGACGTGTATTTTTCTTCTGTCTTGACACTCTGTGGAGCTGTAAAACTTCGATTCCTTCAAAGAGAAGCCGTTTAAAACAGGTACGTTGAATGCCAAACCCATCAAGGCCAAATGCTCCTCCTCCAAACCACAATTCAAAAATACGATATTAATCTTAAAATTAACCTCACGTTGCGTTGAAACAGTAGGTTGATATAACTAAACTATATAAATATTAAGTAGCTTTCACATCATTTATATAACTATTTGTTCCTTCAATAACCGTCTTAAGGGCCGCGGTGGCCTGGCGGTAAGGTCTTAACTTTGGAAACGGAGGGCTTCAGGTTCGAGATAGTCGTGTAAGCTCGTTTGGTGCACGCTAAATCCATCGAAGCCAAACGTCCTCCCACTTTTACAGTTTGGAGATGGGGCAATGTGTCGTCCTCATCATCAAAATTACGAGTTCCGTCCCAAATTAACCCTAATGTTGATTTAAAACGAGGCGTTAATATAAATAAACTCAATAAATGTCCTTCTTTTCATTACAATATTACCCGCTTTTAAGTCCCGTTTCTTGTACTTAATTCCAATTAAATCTCTTGATGTTCACGAATCCCTTAATAAAA
This sequence comes from Argiope bruennichi, assembly GCF_947563725.1. NCBI lineage: Eukaryota > Metazoa > Arthropoda > Arachnida > Araneae > Araneidae > Argiope > Argiope bruennichi. The sequence goes on from NC_079160.1 coordinate 29,598,075, forward strand.
TATTTTTAAATATCTCATTGATATACACATTAAGACTTTTTCATTTTAAAATGCGATGGACATTTATCTGCCCTATTTATAGCGTGCATAAACTTTTCTAATGGAATCAAATTTCATCCCATAACATTGTCATTAAAAACATAAGTGTGTAAATTATCTATATGCAAATTACACGTTGCATTTCGCTGTAATGTAACTTCACTTTATTATTCTTCATAAAGACTACGCTGGTAATAAGCAGAATCTTTCTGCTTTAACTTTCAGCACTAAAAGAAAATCATTCGATAAAATAACTGGTTAGTCAATAAAAATATTTTGAATTTTATTAGAATAATAAAGATTTTTATTTAAAAATAGTTTTGCATATTTTTCAGTAGTTAAAAAAAAAACTGCATGGCAACTAATTTGGTATGCTCAAAAAATAACTTTAGGATCTTTAAAATTGCATAAAAATCAATTTATCTCAATTATATTTTCGAAAGTTGGAGCAAGAAATTGCCAATATCTCGCTTAATGTTCAACTGATAAAATGTTTAAAAAATAAACTTGAGGTGCAAATATCAAAATAACAACAAACCATAGCACAATTTTTTTTTTCAAAATATTCAGAAATTCACAACGAGTATGCATAAAATATATATGAATATATGAAATCTATTCTACGAGATGTCAAGTTGAGTTTAGTTTAGTTATATTATTGACCCGTTCAAAAGCAGCATAAGGCTATTTTGGAACGGACCTTGTAATTCTGAACCACGGTCAGATGAAGAGGATCATACCTCAACCGGCAATCCCTCTCTCCAAACTTCTACACCACACCAGTGGGAGGACATGAGATGTCAAAGTGTATTTGGTTCCCTTTTTCTGAATCGCAGACCATTTCGGTTCACTTCAACTGACTTTTGGCTGGTAGTGCGAGTGTCAATTTTCTGTCTTTCAGGCAAAACCGTTTAGATTTCATTATAAAGTTAATTGAAAACAAAACTGTAATTGCTGCCGGAAGTGTAACCAATTTACCATAATATCAGATGGGTCAATGATAGCAATGTAGTTATCAGAAGATTCCTTTTGTTGTTGTTTCTGTTCAAATATTTTCATGTTCTCTTGCGTATAATGTAGCCATAAAATAACTTGTCCTGTTTCGCGGCATTTGGCGGCATCTGCAGCTAAAACGAATGACCGAAATAAAACTACATTTCATATGCAGACTGTAGAAAGCATGGGCAAATGAATTCAGCAGAAAAAGAATTAGAACCAAAAGTTGCATCTTTTATTCCTCAACTTTAGTCCCTGGACACCGTGACACATTTTCGATATCCTGACCTTCTCTGTGTACAACATATTGATTGCGGTCCATTGCTGCGCCAGTTTCGATGTTCATAACAGTCCGCCATATGTTCTGTTTCAGGGCATACAGGTTTGCATGCCCGGCATTACACTGTCTAACGTAGAACATTTTTACCAGTAAAGCATGCTTATATAAAGAAGGATATCACGTCCGGGTTACCAATGTGGCGGATTGTAAAGGTGGGTTCACACGAGGCTTTTTATTGCGCGCAATAGAAGGTCACGCCTACTTCAAGAAAATCACATGACTGCAATGGGACAATGGCAAATGGTTGTCCCTTCGGGACAACTATTAGCCATTGCCCCATCGACGTTGTCTCAACTGTTCACACGGGGACAATAGCAGAGAGACAATAATTGCGCGCAACTGTTAGCCTCGTGTGAACCCACCTTAATAAGCGAGGATAGAACTTGGGACCTTGGGGTCCGCAGCCCAGTAACATGACCACAATACAAAAGCAATTGCTCGTGTAGCGTAGCTTTTAACTGGCTTATAAGCTTTCACTACAAGCCCATATTAACACACATCAACAATCAATCACAAAACAGTCAAGAACGAGCTCCTAACAGGTCGTCTTCCTTTTTTATAAGGAATGAATATATGGCGCTACTGCCATACACGCATTAGGAATTTTATATAATCCATCTCGACTCAACTTTCCTCGTTCG